>NC_056466.1:13499350-13619728 GCF_008729295.1 Plectropomus leopardus
ATGGCAAAAATGTCAAAATATGCCATGTCCAAAAAACAGCCGAAAACCACATGAAACCACATAAAATATCGTGCTGACACATGCCATAGTGAAGGATTTTGCAAAAACCACCTAAAACACCATAAAATAGCATGTTGAAAAATCCAGCAGAAAAGCAAGGCTATAGTATGGTAAAAATGTCAAACTATGACCTGTCGGGGCCCCTCGTGGCTTTGTGGAGAGCTCCACGTAAAGAGGCTGTGTCTTCACTGCAGCAGCCGCGAGTTTGATTCCAGCCTGGGCCCTTTGCTCCATGTCAGCCCACCTCTCTCCTTCACACTTGTGCTGTCCTATCAGTCAGTCAGTTAGTCAGTCAGTCATTTTCTGTAACCGCTAGTCCTCGTAAGGGTCGCGGGGGGCCGTCATCGGGCGGAAGGCAGGGTACACCCTGGACAGTTCGCCAGACTATCGCAGGGCCGACACATATAGACGAACAACCATACACACTCACAGTCACACATAAGGGCAATTCAGAGTCACCAATTAACCTGAGCTGCATGTCTTTGGACTGTGGGAGGAAGCCTGTCCTATCAATTAAAGGCAAAAACGCCCAAAAAATATCTTTTTTAAAAAAAAAAAAGACCTGTCCAAAAACAGCTGAAAACCACATTGAACCACAAAAAATAGCTTACAGAGGCACGCCATAGCATAGGATTTTGCAAAAATGACCTAAAACACCATAAAATAGCATGTTGAAAAATCCACCACAAATGCAAGGCAAAAATGTCAAAATAAACAAAAAAACAGCTGGAAACCACATTAAACCACATAAAATAGCATGCTGAGACACGTCTTAGAAATGGGTTTTGCAAAAACAACCTAAAACACCATAAAATAGCATGTTGAAAGACCCACCAAAAATGCATGGATGTAGCATGGCAAAAAATTCACAATATAACAAAAGATGAAAACAACATTAAACCACATTAAATAGTGCGCTGAGACACGGCATAGCATAGTATGTTGCACAAAACAGCATGTTGGAAAATCCACCAAAAATGCAAGGTTATGGTTTTTTTTCCACTGTATCATGAAAATGTTATATATAGCATGTCATCCAAAATAGCTTAACAGTCATTCTAAAGTATGTTGTCCAAAATAGCATAAAACAAGTCATACTATACTATGTTGTCAAAAATAATATCAAAGTCATATTAAACCATGTCATCCAAAATTTCCTGCTGCCCTAGCAAACAACAGCAAACAGGATAAAATTGCACAGATTGGTTTGTCTGATTTTACAGTCTTGGCTGACTGCTCTGTTGATCCAATACTTGGTGTTTGGCTCCCCTGGTGTTACTGCGAACTTTCTGGATTTGTGGACCATGTCAGGGCCAGGTGCTGTCCAGCTCTTACTATGTGACACTCTTCCTTGGGTCTTGCTCTGAGAGGTTGCTGCAGTCTGCTCTTGGATCCACCAGCCACTGGGTGGTGTTTTGTGTTGCTTCCTTCTCCCACGTGCTTCTCCAGTGCTGTTTGGTCTCAGCTCTGGGTGGTTCTGCTGTTGCATTACCTTTACCCTGCCATTGTGGGTACACTTTGGATGGTTAGCTGGCAAACATCCCGTTTATTCTCCTGCCTTCTACCTCCCTAGTGCATCTCTTCAGGCAGTGCTGTCAGCCTTTGTTTGGCAGTCTCCAGAGCCTCTGGTATGGACAGGATGGTGTACTTCTCAGATGGCCCCTTCTTGGTCACACCTTTCTGCAGCTCTGTTGGAAGACTGACTTCCCTCGATGTTGCCTTGATTTTGGCCTCCAGCCTTCTTTTCCATGAGTACTTCTGCTTTTGGCTCCTGCTGTTCATCTTATATCAAGCATCTTGAGGATCACTGTTGCTGTACTGTCTCTCAGCTTGTTGGTCTCTGTAACTGTCTCAGTAGGGACAGTTAGTAGCGCTGCATTCACATCTTCTAGCAGACTTTCAGAGGGTACTGCTGCCATTGCGTTCAGTGTATCCATCTCTGGGGCTTTGAACCCAGTCCTGATTGTGGGGGTGATGACTGTCACTCCCATTCGGACCTGTCGTCCTGGCTCCGCCTTGCCGTAGCATCGTTGTAGCTCTTCAGTGTCTTGTCGTGATAGCAGCTTGCAGTTGCTAATATTTTCTTGTTGTAGTTTTTCCATTAGTTGAAATCTTCAGCTTTGCATGTTCACCGTTTTTTTTTTGTTTTTCTGTTTTCCCCCTCAGGTCATGGATCCAAGGAGGACATTGATATTGCCATGAAACTTGGTGCTGGTTATCCCATGGGACCCTTTGAGCTCTCGGACTATGTAGGACTAGACACCATCAAGTTCATCATTGATGGTGAGTTAAACAATGTTTAATAATTTTATTTTAAACATAAGTTACTTTATAAATTCAGATTTTTGCATACATAAAAATATGAAAATCTAAAAGTACAGCGGAAAAAATAGTTGATTGCTTGATTTGAAGATTAATTTTAATAATTGTCATCTTCAGTGCAAAAATCATTAGTAATAGTAGTCCTTTTAAAAATAGTAAGTTTTACATTAACCAACAGCAACAGTAAGATCATGCTTTTACATTAATGCATGAGTAATAATAACCTCATGATATATAATTTTATTTATTATTTTATTAACAGTCACGGGAGACATTTTTCTTAATACTTAGAGTACATTTTTCTGATTACACTTACATACTTTAATTTAAATAATATTTTCAGCTCAGGCTTTTAACTTGTAACAAAGTATTTTTACAGTGTATCGTTTGTATTCTAGTAAAGGCTCTAAATACTGCCTACATCACGGAACATGGTTTAATTTAAACGTGTGTGACAAGATGAAACAGCTGCAAATACGAACAGACGAAATGAACTGTTATTATTTCTTTTCTGTTATTGTATGTCTTCAGGTTGGTCTGCAGCGAATCCTGGTAACCCTCTCTTTGCCCAGAGTGAGCTGCTGAACAAGCTGGTTGCTGAGGGCAAATGGGGCAAAAAGACAGGAGAAGGATTCTACAAGTACAAATAATTCAGTTTTACAGTGTTGCTAGTTTTGTGGGGATACACATTACTGGGAAATTAGTCCGAACTAGAGGTCGACCGATTTGGATTTTTAAAGAACCTTATAATACAAGCTATAGATTGGAATAGAAAAAAGACTTTTAAACAGCTGATGTCATCCCATCTTGTTGCGCAAAAAAATTTGAAAATGAAAATCCCTGAACTTTATTAGAAACTGAATAACTGTTGAGCTGAACATCTAACTCAGTGGTTCGCGTACTGTGGAGCTGTAGATAGGAAAAACTCTTCTACATCTATGATTTTAATCATCATTTAATATTCCTTTCAGGTCTTTTAATTGTAAATATGGAACAGTGTTGTTTGCTAAAATTACTTTGGCTCTTTATTTACATGTGCTACTGTTATCTACACAATAACACTAAACAGCTACGCAAAAATGTCAATTGTATTGGAAAATAAAAGAACAATCTGTTTCTTTGTGTAATGCTACCACACTTTGCAATAAATTATATATTCTAAAGTGTTATATTTATCACACACAAAGTGACGGCGCATTTTATAGCATCTGCATCATGACGCTGTTTATTGTATTATCTGTTGATCCCTTTATACAACACTACAGAATAAGCGCTTTGGAATTAAACTGTGCAAATGAAGAATAATTTGGAGGTACGACATTACTTGACAAGGAACACAAAAAAAAAGTAAAAATAAAAATCTCACCCCAACACTTAGGGAGGTCTATAGTCATGCCACTTGTTAAGGACTTCTGTGTACACTGGTGTTTCCTCGCTTTACTCTCCTTTACTCCGTGCATTTAAGGGATTGAAAGATCTTTTGTGATGCTGAAGAGGGAGTAATTCCTGGAGAGAGAGGAAGTACAAGTTAGCATAAAGAAAAGCATCTCGTCCTGGACTCTCAAGTGAAAATATGCTAGGATGTTAAAAAGACACAACCCATCCTCCTCTGACTGTCTCATCCTGACATTTGACCCCTAACCATCCCCACTCCTCTTCCCTAAACGTAACTGACCCAACAAATGATGCAATGAGTACTAGCCAATCAGAGGAAGAGTAGGATGGGCCATGCCTTTGTTATCTCAGGAAACACAAATTTGCCTCCAACATTTACACTCTTGCACTATAACGCTGGACCTGCTGTGGTGGTCCAGCCAAAAAATGTATGTAAATTGACGGTAAAATGAAGAATAATACACTTAGATGCACTTACATAATAGAAGAGACGTGCTTTCTCTGCAGCTGGATCCACTGATTAACTCCTGTTTGCTCCATTTAAAGCAGGCCTCTGATAACGACAGATTGGAAAAAGTCCCGTCTTCCATGATTAATCAGCCAAATCGGTCGACCTCTCGTTGGAATAGAAAAATTGCCAGTGCCTTTTGCAATAAAATTTTGTCTGTTGGTCAGTTTTCTTATGGCAACCACTGAATGACCTCTTTTGTTTGTGAAGAGATTAGATCTGATTAAAATACATTTTAAAATACTTGGTGTCTTTTCTGGTTGCAGGAGTAAAGGATGTGTTTGACTGTTTGGTCTCTGAGTTAAAATAGTTAAGACTCTGATTACTAAAAGTGTCCTGGGATAACTGTCATGATTTGGTGCTACATAAATGAAACTGACTTGACTTCACTGTAACTCTTTCAAAATAAACATTTACCATTTTCAAAATACATTTTCAGACCTATATTGTTTACATTGACTGGCTAGACATCTTCTTCTTCATTGCCTTTGGGGGCATATTACCGCCACCTGTTGGTTTATCTGAGGCTAACATGAGGCTTGGATTTACCAAAGTGAAAACTTCTCTGTATGACATTACCTCTTTTTGTTGCTATCCTTCCACTGTAGCTCAGAGAGCTAACATTTCATAGGCAAAAAAACAAATAGGAAATTTTGTAGAGCCGAAGCCTCACATTAGCTCCATATAAACTGTGAAATACATTTTTGCACAAAACAAAGAATGTGGATTTTGTCCGCCATCACTTACACTTAAAGCGACTGAAGGGATTTTTTTATGTCCGGTATGAACAGCAGGAAAAGTTATGGCAAACAGAACCCTGAAGTTCATTTTGGCACCTGATTGTTGAAAATGGTAAAGAAGTACCTTGTTAAAAACCTTCAAGATTGCATCTATCACTTCTCACTCACTGGAAAAGCCAGAACCTGTGAACATACAAACCATTTTTCAAATTATTCTGCACAGTGAAGCTCAAACATCAAGGTGAGTTAACAATAAGCAAAAACACATTTTTAGTGGAGGGTCATTCTACTATTGTTTTGTGTATCCGGCTAAAAGAGGTAAAATATGACATTTGGGGGCTTTATAAATAAAATGGACTTGAAAACACAGAATGAATCATTTGTGAAATGCTTCTGGAAACATTCAGCCACTTCGAAATGTCCTGTTAACCCAACAGGAACACAAGGTGGTGCTGTTTTACTTAAAATGAAGGCATTTGAGCAGCACAATTCAGATTTGTCTATAAATACTTTTCCTTTGATCTTGGCTGTTTAATCGAAGATTTTGTTTAATTTGAAAATTCAATTGTTACCTGAGGAGTTTTTACAAAATCTGAAGTCTAAAGAAATGTTTTACATTTAGAGAAAGACAGTAAAGATGAATTTCTCCCTTGAATTCAACTTGGTACCCAACTGACAAAAGGTTTTTATACTGTGATGATACAAGTCTCTCTTTTCATTATCATCACAATAACACAGCGTAAATGTAGCGCTGAGTGTTGTGGGCTTTTTACTTTAGATAGCTTTGATTCTTTAAAGCTTAAAGTTTCCACAAAGACTAAAACATGTTATAAGCAGTTGTGTTTTCTCCACCTTACACCATCAATACATAGCACATCCACCCATGCACATTTACATAATAACCTCCAAAGATGACACACGGACTGCTACATCTGGCACTTCCAGCTCTGGTCTTTCCACCAAACAAGTGATCAAATGAGCCAATGGTGCCTTTTTATTTTTCTTACAAAAAAAAAAAAAAACATGAAACAGTTCAAATATGACCACTTGGGAAGCAAAATGCTATACCAAGATGACAGTGACCCAAAACATGATAATAAAAAAAGGAATTCATCAAGTAATACTAAAATAGAGCATTAAAATCAAAATGTTACAGAGATGCTTGCATGGAATAAACAACATGGCTAAAGACCACACTATTAGCTACCAGAGAGAAAAGACAAAGGTCCATTGCAATAAAAGAAAGACTGCCAAGTGCTGGGGTAAATATATATATCTGCTTCATTTGTCATGTTTTAGAACAATAAAATATAGGCCTCTGAGCTATCACTCTCGCCTTTGTCCTAATGTTGCCTGCAAAAATACCAAGAAAATTGACATATCCTGACAGTTTTTAAAAAGTACACATACTGAGCATTATTTTACATCTGAGCAAGACTCGAGGTCACTATTTGTTACAAATAGTTATCAAAAGAAGCCTTAAGTTTCAATTTTCTGCAAGACGCTTCAACAAGAAAAATGGCTTTCCTGTGTCCAAAGCTTATTTTCATATATACCACTATATAAAAAAAAAAAAAACAATATTTAAAAAAAAAAATCACTAAAATATACACCGAGAAATTGAAACAAGGGTTCAAAATACAAAAAAGCATTCAAAATAAAATTCAGTCTAAAATGAAAAGCAAATCAAAATGTTGATCCTTTTTTGCACCAACTGGTCAGCGACAAACTAAAAATGGCGTCTTGAGGACGTTTCGTAGACAAGATGAGATCCCTCCGGCTTCCTTAGTGCAGTCTAAAAAGAGGTGTTTGGTCGGTCGGGCGAAACCCCAAATGGTCTCAAAAATCCAGGGAGAGAGAGAGAATGGAGAGGGGGAAGGAAGGTGTTGAGGGAGTGAATGTCAGCCTAATGAACTATACAAAAGGAACCGAGGTGACAAATAACTTACAGTAAACTTGGAAACAGGGGTTTGGGTGGTGCAGTGAAGAAGTTTGTGCGCACATCAAAATTGCTGCTGTTTTCAGTGCAGTGCCTTAAGAATTGCGATAAAGCTGATTGTAAAAAGGAAACTGACAAAAACACAGACGTCAAATTGATTTCGGTGAGAGGACGTGGTCGCGTGAGGGTGCTCCTACTAATCATGATTGTCTTGTTCAGTTCAGTGTCTCTACAGCAGGCGCCTTTAGGACGGGAGTAGAGTCAGACAGTGAAGTGTTTTGGGTGGTGGTGGTGGTGGCGGCATGTGACTGTGTTGAAGAAAGGGGGCGTAAGGGTTAGGTGGGTTTGGGAGGAGGGGGAGGTGGGGTCCTCTGAGAACGGGAGGCTTCAGTTTGGAGATTTAAGGGTCTTCATGGAATCTAACAGGCCTCCATCTCTAGCAGAGGGCCCGTAGCTGCTGCCTTCGCTTTGCATGTGGAGAAATTGTTCCGTTTTCCTCCTGGAGAGAAAAAAAAGACAAAGACAGGAACAAAAGAAAAGCACATCAATCAACCGCTCTAAGTATGAAGTTACTGAATCTGTATACAAAAAAAAGAAAAGCTTTTTTTCTCATCAGCAAAAAAAATAGAAACACGTCTCACACCAAAACACAGGTCACAATCACATCACATTAACCAAAACCAGACACATCAAGATGACTCAGAATGACTCGAACGTGTCTCACCACGCAGGCATGCCTCCCCGGTTCAGCAAGGGACAAATTACCTGTCATTACACATCATCAATCATTATTTCTTTCTTCGTAGTGTTACAGCTGATTGAATGAAAGCCTTTTTGCAGCAGGGTTGCGCCAAAGCGCTGAACTACAGAGGGGTTATAGGTCAGCGGCAGGATGTGGGCCGGCCTGGCTTTGATCTGCTTTGACATGGGGGTTGCCGTGACCCAGCTGGCAGTGTTACGCTCTTCCTTGCCCTCCCCTGACTGACTCATTCCTCCTCTCACTCTTGAGGCGAGCTCCCAATTGTGTAGCTTCTGGATGACATTTAGGCTGCCGCTGCAGGTGGGCGATGGGAAAACAAGGCGAGGAAATGCTCTCCACACAGAAGGATCACCGCATTGACCCAGTTTGTTAAAACTAGCAGAGTTCATCTATGTTGGTAATTATGTGAACCTGCGCGGTTCAGGTGCAGATTGACGCTGCCGTGTAAAAAATGTTACCTGACTGCTCAATCCACTTCACAGGACTCTCACGAAATTGGCCCCCTTCCCTGACGGGGAAATTGTTTGTCAAGCTGCAAAAGTGTTCTTTTCCCTCTCGTGATTCAGGCTTGAGCTAACGTAACAGAGTTAGCTTCAGTTATTGACAAGCCAAGGAGAGTTATTTTAGACCCGAGCAGCATCAAATAGAATCTGTGATCAAAGTGGAGAGGCAGAGACAGAGGTGGATGGATGCCTCCTGCGACTAAAAAGATGGATGTTTTGTGAAGACGAAAAAAAGGGGAAGAAACGGTATTAGTTTGCTTTTCCCTTGTGGCAAAGCCAAGAGTGTGTTTTTGTAGGAGAGAAGTCAGCTGAGCCCTGCTGCTCGCTGCATCTTAACACTCAAAAGTCTTAACACACACACACACACACACACCACCCTGCAGACTGCTTTACCACATGTGGATAAAAGAGAACAGGACAGAGGCCACCTTTCCCGAGGAGAGCTGACCCTGAGCGGCACAGAGCAGAGACTGAAAGAAGCACAGCGCTCGGAGAGAAAGAGAGAGCCCCTGTCGCTTTTATTTACCTCCACCGCCCTCTCTCTTTTCATCCCAGGATCTCAAAGCGGGCCCGCACGCCCGGCACTGCACCCTGTTTCCTGGGGAGCATTTTTCCTTCCCCCACCACAGACATGAAAAGCTCTGGCCTTCCTGCCTGAGGAAGAGGCCTGAGGGGCTGCGGGCGAGAAGAGTGTGCATGTGTGTGTGCGCACAAGTTTCAAAAAAAAGATTGGTGGTAACAGCAGGGGTGTGTACTGGTGTGGTGGTTGGTTGTAGGGGGGCACCAGGCCAGCTCTTCACATGGTCCAACCAACACAAACACTGGGATTCAGGAGCAACTTGACCCCTCCTCTCCTCTTCTCTCCCCTCAGCTCCCTCCCTCCATCCCCTCCTCCTCCTCCCTCTACATTAGTGCTCAGGAATGCCGGCTGGACTTTTTTGCAGGAAATGAAACGCTCCTCTGTTCAGAGGGCTAGTGAAGGTTTAGTCTTCCCCCCTCTCCTCTCTCCCCCCAATTCCTTTCCCTCTATGGGACGGAGGGGAGGAGGAGGGGAAGGAGTCGGACAAGCTCTCGCCCGGCTTTTGAAGTGTGGGAGGTTAAGATAACTGGCACAACCTCGCGTCTCAATCGCCGCTTTCACCTCCCAGGCCAAATCAAAGCGGCCGCAGCTGGGGCCCGCCTGCCTTATAGCCCCCTAACCTCCAAACCCACCAACCCACCCGCCTCCTCAGCTCCTTCTCTCCCTGCGCACAGCTCTGGGGTTTCTTTTGGTGCCATTAAAAAGGAAAACACTGCCGACAAATTACCCTAAAAATAAGCCAAGTGGAGAGAGGTGTCTCCAGCTCAGACTGAGACGCAGACTTTACCATGGCACAGAGAAGAGGCAGAGAGAAGGGGAGATATTTGGAGGAGAAAGGAGATATAAGACAGAAAGCAATAAAAGTTAAAAAAAAAAAAAAAAAGAAAAGAAAAAAAGATGGAGATGAATCTGATTTATTACAACTTTTGTCCTATTTTCATGTCACATGGTGATGAGAGAAAGTCCAGCAGGGCAAAAAACAAGTGCAGTTACATGATTAGACCGGTTCAGTCAGATTACCAAAGTCACTTATTTTGAGGTGAAATGGAAATTTATTGCATCTCAGCAATTAACTGAATGAGTACAGTCTTCTTGTTACTGATAGGATGACGACCAAAATTAGGAAAATGACACTTAAGTTGTATCCTTTAACTGTCAGGTCTAAGGAAGGACATAACAAGATTCTTGCTGACTTTAACAAACGTCTGACAGTAAGGACTGCGAATGATTACTTTTGTTACACAATAATCTGTTAAATTGTTCTGACTGTTTGGTAGAAAGATAGTCTAGAGAAAAAAAAAGTTTAAAAATGCCAATCATAATTTCCCAAAGGAACAAAAATATTTGTTTGTTTTTAACAGCAGTCAAAATTTTCAATTTACTTGACATAAAACTTCTTCTATAAAACCAGCTGAAACCAGTGAATGTTTGGAATTTTTACTTGTAAGTAATCTAGACGCTTGAGTTAAAATGACTACGGATGACCCCCTAAAGTCAAATATTCAAATCATCAGTCAGAGGCCCCTCATTTGACTGAGATTTCTTCAAGTCAAGCAGTTTTTTCGTCAGTCATTGCACCTCTTGGGATGTTTTGACCCCCAAATATGTGAGCAGTCATCATTTCCACTCTGCTCTCCAGTACAGGCAGCTGCAGACTCAGATCCAGTGTGAGTCAAAGTGAGACGGAGGCAGCTGCTCAGAGGAAGATAGGCTTTTCCTGAACATTATCTTCTGCCTTTTGCTTAGAAGTGGGGAATTTACAGCTCACAGCAACTTAATACATCAGTGCCATTTGCATTTATGACATTTGGTGTCAACAAAAAAAGTATTGGTGCATCTTTCTGATCCACTGTTAGCTATCTTAGCACACATTTGCTTGGAGGGCTAACTTAGTTTGTCTACTATATGTCCAAATTCTTAAACACTGTACAGAAAACAGGGTTCCTACAGCTTTAAGAAAGTGGGATTTAAAACTTTTTAAGCTTTTTAAAGCCACTCAGACTTAAATTTAAGCCAAATTTCTCAGCAGACAAAACTTAAGGGAAAAAAAACATGAAGTGACATCAGTTACTTAAGATAAGGGAGACAGTTGCCCAAATATTTATTGTAATAGAAAACTTGCAATGTTTTTGGTAACGTTAATGCGAGAGGCATTCTTCATTATTTAGATTTTACAATGCAACATCAGTAAAACAATTTGGAAAAATCTTACTTCCCATGTCTTAACATTTATAAGGCTTTTAAAAGATCTATTTTAGACATTTTATTACCAGTTAAGGTCTTATTTTTAGATTAATGGATTCAATGCCTTTTAAGAAGAAAAAGAGGAACAAACAGTTGAATACTTATATTAAAGAGCCAAGTCCGACTCGACTGACATAATTTTGAGTCCAGTTCAGCCCTAAAAATCGTTGTCTCTAAAATCTGATGAAGACTGAAACTGATGCCATCTTTTAGTTTCAACCTGAGATCAAGTGAACACTAAGTGCCAACCCTTTGTTACATCATCCACTGAGATCAGCTCAGTCTGGCTCAGACTAACAGACTTGGGAGCTCTAGTAAGTATAATTGTCCACACATTTAGAGTCTGGTGCGGTAGTGTGTCTTGGCAGTGACCTTGGCCTGGATCACACAGCTGGCTTTGGTGACACCTTTCCAAAAGGAGCCTCCTCTTTCTACATTTGTGGCAGCGGCACTCTTAAAGACACAAGGGGAAAATAAAAACGAGCGGGCCAATAAAAAAAAAAAAAAGCACCTGGAAGACAAAGCGATGTTTGAAACAAAATGCTCTGCACTGTCAGCACTTTCTCCGGCTCTGAGACATTCCACATAAAAGAAATCGCCTCTTAAAAAAAAGCTTTGAAATTTTTAACCTCCAATCAAAATGCAGACTCAGGGGATGTTGTATTTTTTCCACAGGGGCTATCAGAAACTAACAAGTCAAGTCAGGAGGGGCTGAAACTAAGAGGGCGAAGAGAGAGGAGAGAAGACGGTGCCTGTGTTAAATATTGGAGAGAGGGGAAGGGTGGGGTCTGGTTGTGGTCAAAAGGGGAAAGGGGAGGGGGAGTCACCAAAACCCAAAACCTCAGGCATGTGTGGGTGAGACTATGGGAGTACAGGAGGGTGTGGGAGGAGGGGGGAGGCGTTGCCCACATCTGAGGCGGCATCGCTGGGGGGCCCGGGCAGCTGAAGTCTGGCCGTGTGCCCCCGCATCGCTCAGTCTGAGCCGCTGCAGGCCGGGGGATGTCGGGAGGGAGAGGGGTTTGCCGCACATTCAAAGAGCCAGCACAATGACTGCTCCCTCTGCTGTGGTCTCGCTTCAAAGGCTTTCGCCGCCACTCATATTCACCGACAGGACAGAGGAGAGGAGCAGGAAAAGGAGGAGCAAAGAAAGGAGTGCTTTTGCCCAATCAGCCCTCTCATACAAGGCCATGGAAGACTGGAATAGTTTCCCTGACAATCTAAAAAATATCACAAAATATTATAGGTTTTTTTTGTGACTCAAACTGGATTTTGAGCGATCAGTCATGTCAGCACTAATCTTAGATAGGCGTCAGTCGGTACGGATGTTAGATGCTGCCCTTGTGGGTATGTGCGCTGACAATTTTGAAATCTTTAGTGGAGTTAAATGTGTCTTATATTGTGCAATGTGTACTTAGTGTTTTTATTGTGTAAGGCATCTGCACTTTATCCATTTGAAATATATCTTAAATATTTCATATTGTAATTTGTATTGTGCAATTTGCTAATACTGCTTATATGGCTTAAGGCAGTGGTTCCCAACTGGTGGGTCACGGCCCTAAAGTGGGTCCCAGGTCAACTCTGAATTGACCACAAATGACTCGTAACCATGTCAAGTTTGTGAAAAAACTGGCTGTCTTTTGTTTTGTTTTGTCTTGTTTTCGACTTTGCCCAAAGCTACAGACGTTGTTCCTTGAGCCTCCCTGAGTGACTCAGGGAAAATGCATTGAGTTCTCCTCACACGATGTGTTCAATTGGAACTTTGAAAATCCAATGATAATTTCTGTTTCTGACTGTCATTTTGGCAATTTTTATTTTGGCAGGCCTGTGGTTTGAAAGGCAAGTTTTCTTTCAAAATTGAACAAAAAAAGCTATAAAAAAAGAAAAGACAAAAAAAGGGGAAAGGACTGCATCAAAGATTTTAAAAATCCTCCAATATTTTGAAGGGAAAAAAAATGTTTTTTTTAATGTAACAAAACATGCCTTCCAAACCTGCGGGCATAATTTCTTTTAAAAGAACTGGCCTTTTTTTTCTACAGAGGTCCAGGCTAAGCCCCCAATGTCCTCAAATCCTAGAAATGTCCCTAGTTTTAACTAATAGCACTTAATTCTTGCAATTCGTTTCATTTCATTGTGTTTTAAGCCAACATGTTATTTACTTTTTGTCAAATAAAATTGAATATGTGGTAATTTTTCTTATTTGCTGACTTTGACTGATTTAATGACGAAGGAGAAATCTGGACCCAATGTGTGAGTCTGCTTTTCGTGTGTTCTGTATTGTAAAAGTATGAATTGCATCAGTCTGTTAAGTGTAGGGCTACAGATGGAAATTAGCATCTGGCTAAATCTGGTGCAACGATGTTTTCATTCTTTGTAAATGATCAATGTAATCACATGCTGTCCTTTTGATAAATTCAAATAAACTAAACAAGGACAACAAAGAATGAGTTGGAGTCGAGGTTTTACCTCCTTCAACAATAGCCAGACTGACTATGAGTAAAATAAAAACAAACACTGCTTCCTCCAGCTCCCCTGTCCTCTTCCTGTCTGTGCCCCTGTGTTACCTGGGGGCCTTTCATTCAGAGATAAGCATCTCACGAGGGGGAGCGTTTTATAAGGTCATATATCTCCGCCTCTTCCGAAAAGGGCTGTAGTGCCTCAAGGAGCCACAGGGGTGAGGCTGAGAGAGAGGGGGAGGAGGTGGAGGGGGAGAGACACAGAGATAGAGAGAGGAAGTGGAGAAGACATCACAAAAAGCCAAGAGACTGGACCCTCATACTGTTACTGCAGCTGGCCAAACCACAACACAATAGGCCCGTGACTCAATCAAAACAAATTTCAAGCCCCAGTCTAAACAATGGGAGCAGTATAGCTGCATTTGCTCACATGTAAACAAAGACCTTTAGGAGGGTTATACCCCCCTCTGAAGGTTGCCAGGCTGGGAGAAGACAACTCAGATTTGTACTTCTGAGCCAAAACCACAAACTTAAGTTGCATCGAGTTTGACATACGACCACCCTCTGGAAATCCATATTCTAAGTGCTGAGAGGGTCATTTTTCTTCACAGAGTGGGCTTTGTGGAGGTCATGGGGAGTGAGAGGACTGTGGGGGTGAACATTTCCGATTCTATTTCCTACCCACAGAAACATTAGCCGGGGCGTCGCTCTGATTTAAGCCCAAATCTCTCTCCTCCACCTCCCACTCATAACTATTTTTCCCCCCATTTTTTATGCATGTGTGAAAGTACAGTTCTAAAAACATCCTCTCATCTCCTGCGCGCTGCTCAAAGCGACTCCCAGAGTCAGTTTTGCAATCCGGATTCCTTCCCCAATTATCCCAGGTCACTAATAAGGCGGGGTGTGGAGGCACTGGGCTGTGCCGCAGTGGCCTAGAGGCTCGGTGCCAAATTGAAACGGCTCGGGAAATAGAGGCAGACGCTGAATCTTGCCTAATTGCAGCCGGAGTGTGTGGCTGGCTGCTCACATGTGTGTGTGTGTGTGTGTGTGTGAGAGAGAAATGTGCGGAGAGTGATGAGGGAGAGAAGATGAGAGGCAACAAATAAAGAAAAGGGAGAAAAAGGGGAAAGAAATGGGGGATGGAGACTGAGGATGAGTGGCAGTTGAGAGAGATTGGGTAAACTCAGAACTCGAGAGAATGAGGGATTTTCTTCTGGCCCTTTTCTTACCCCCACCCCAACACACTCACGCCCTCCTCTCTCCTCTTCTTCTACTCCTCGCTCATCAAAGTCTTTTGACAGCTGACTTCTGGCTGCACACATCAGAGGGAGCAGAGCCGGGGCACGACTCAGACAGAAAGAGGAGGAGAGAGAGTGGCCACCAAAGCTCCGGCTTGAACAACACTTTCTTTCATGTTTCTAGGCCAGGACATGTGGTTAGAAATGACCCTCGATGCACTTACCAAACTTTATTAATTGTAAAGTGTCATTTTAGAAAGGATATCCTGGATAACCTGATTTAAAATACAGTGTCTTGCACAAGTGAATGGGAAAACTGGTATCTATTTTGCATGTCAACAAAAGATCACCGCAACAACATTACTCAGTTTTATGGCAGTTTGCAGGTGTTTGCAACTCCGTGTACAGCCCTCGCAGGCCAGATTAAAAAGCCACCTTTGTTAAGAGTGTCTCCCCCCTGTGAAAAAAATGTGCAGTGGCTGAAACGGGAAAAAGCCTGGAGGGCACGCATGTGTCTCGGCCAGATAACTATCTCAAAAGGCTGTGAATCAGCGGGCTTAGTCAGACAAAAGGCAAACAGCACGAGAGGAAGCAAGACAGAGAGAAACTAAATAAAGAGGGTCGCAGAACCAGTGAGGACAGGAGGAGTTAAAACTGCACATTTCCAGTCAGTTGAAAAAAACAGGGGCTGGGGCACGGAGTGACGAGGGGAAGAGACGGAAACCCTAATTTCACATTGTCAGAGTAATGACTTCTCAGAGTGCTGTTCCACTGTGGTGAGAGCCAGCTGTGTGGCGGCCCCAGTGTTTGACATGCTAAAGATAACAAAGAGAACCAACGTCAAGCCATAAAACACTGCTCCACTACTCAACTCCTGGTTTGCCTCACAGGCAGAAAAACTCAGCAGAAGCCATAAAATATGTTAATATGAAAACGCATTAAGTCAATTTTCCCTTCAAAAAATCGACCAAGAGTGGAGCACTCCACTTTGTTATGCTGATCTTCGTTTTGAATGTACAGATGCTATAAATAAAAACTGATGGAGCGAGTGTTCAACATCCTACAAAAAGGTGTTCGAGTTACATCTTCAAAATTAACTCATTAACAAAATGTCCTTTCAGATTTTTCATATGGAGGAGACACCGATGGGGTAGAGGCGAGGGCAGATGAAAAGAAATAGACAAACGAGTTCATTTAAAGATGTTTTTTTGGCGTCTACACCAAGCTAACCTCAATCCAGCTCTTTGGGATCTGCATAAATTGAGGGCTTGGGGAGTTGTGGCAGTATCCTTGGTATTATGCATATTAGTTTAAGGCTGTCACTGAGAATCAGCAAGGGTGTCCATCCCGCTGCGGCTAGGCGCTGCTAATTATTGGATCAGAGATAAAGTGCTTTTTAGCGCTTGCTCTCTCTGCGCTTTGAAAACTGTCTGTGGTGAAAAAAGAAGAGTGAAAAAAAAGGAAAAGAAAAGCAGACCAATTTTGGGTTCACAGAGAGCCACCGGGTCAGGAATCGATCAAGTGGAAAACCTTTGTCTGGTTGGGGTGATTTCGACGTAAGACCAGATTTGCCACATCTGCCCGACTTTTTCTGCTGCCGAAAGGGAGCGGAAAAACAGGATGCTACCAGACTCAAGGGGGGGGGGCAAACAGATCCAGAAAGACACTGACAATAGAGTTGCCTTTGCCACATATTGGGAACATTAAACCTTCTTTGCACAAAAAAAGCATAGGTGACAGTTCTGTGAAGGTTTGACATGTCATCTGAATCAATATATCTCAGCATATCATTTACATGTAAAAAAAAATACCAAAAACCCCCCCAAAAAAACCACTACGGAGTGCCTTTGTTATGAAGGCATTATAGACACCCTGAAATCCCAGATACCATGAAATCTTATTAAGGTATAGCATCTCATTAAGTTCCTGCCAAACAAGCTGCTGGATCCTGCTCTGCTTCACAAAGATGCAGAGAGAGACAACACATGTAGTCCATATGGGGCTGAGCTGACATCTTAGAAGAAAAAAAAAAAGTTCTGGGCTAGTAAAACTGTTTTCAGATGTATTACTTAGTCCATGTTTAGAAAACACTGAGTGGATGAGCTGTCTGATTTATTCAGCCATATTTTTCAAAACTCTTTTTATTTTTTCGAACTCATGATGGATGAAAAATAAGCCACAAACTGCTGACACAACATCTGACCTTTAATCCAACCCATGCTCGACAAACAAAAAAAAACATTGAATTCAACGCACACATGCACGTTTGCATACACACAAACACAGAAAAAAATCCAATGGCCATTGTGCTGAGGCCATTGAGCAAACTCCACACACAAAGCACAATCCCTCTTCAGGCCTTAACACCACTGACACAATGACTATGGCGAGGTTAGGGTGGACCCTTTTCAGGATTAGTCTGTGAGTACATACTCTCGAGTCAGTGTTTAGCAGTTTAAAAAAGACTTGACATATATTGAACTGATCAGACAGGGAGGGGATAGAGGGGTTTGTCTTACCATATTCTCAGATGTACGCCGTTTTCATTCTCTGGCCTGTACCTGCAGAAAATTGCATCTTTTTTAAAAAAATTTTGACGAATCCTGAACGGCACAGATCTGTACTGTCCAGAGTGTGGACAGCAGGGTGTACAGACCAAAAAAAAATGCATTTTACTTAAAATGTAATTCTCAATGGATTACAGTTGCAGTACTGAGAGGAGGCTCATAAGCGCAGCTAAACAAGGTCAGCAGAAAGACACACTGTAGTGCAGCAGGCAAACAAATAGTGCAAAGCCCAGAGTCGGTAAGTAGTCGCATAGAATGGACAGACTAATCCCAAAGTAGGTGTAATTTGTGAAGACGGGGATGAGAGAGAGGCAAGGGACAAATGGATGGCGGGATGTATACAAAGAAAGTCTGCAAGAAAGCTGAGTAAAGGCCGGCACAGTCAAGCCAGTCTACTGAATAAGGATAGTAGGTGACACTAGTTTAGAGTATACACTACTGTGCAAAAGTCTTAGGCCTCCACAGATTTGTTGTGTTGGCAAAGTTGTAATGAGGATATTTATTTTTTAATTTCTCAGTCAAACAAAGACTACAGAGACAGAATGTACAATGCATTAAAACACCAAAAAAGTCAGAACAAAATGGTTTTGTCAATCTGAAGTCAATATTAAGTGCGAAACATGGAATCTTACAACCATCACAAAAAGATAGCTCAAACAAACAATACTGAGGTTTGGACAAGTCTGGAATGTAACATGGTGTAAATACACCAGAGGACTAGTATAGTAAATCTCATGTTGTCTGCCTAAGAGTGTTCAAAACATACTAAGTAGAAAGAGAGGTCACACTAAATACTTGCAACTTTATACTGTTCAAATTGTTTTGTTTTGTACTGTATATACATTTCCTGTATATTCTGGTTGTATTTTAGTGGAATAATTACTGAGAAATATACATGTACAATCACTATAACCTTGCTGAAACAAGAAAGGTAGCCTAAGAATTTTGCACAGTACTGTACCTCCACTTGTCACTTTTATAGGCGTTTGTCCCTGTCAATAGGGAGAATTTTTATAGCTTTACGGAGTTTTTATTAGTAAAAATGTAGCAGCTGTAAACAATCATGTGTAGTCTATGGAAAGATGGTGTAACTCGCAACTTCAAAATGCAACAGACAATAAAAACAAACAAGGAACTGGAGGGACAGTTGCTTACCTGGGGCTGATTCCTGCATCTTCTCCCTCTTCCGCTTCTTCTTCTTTCCCTAAAAAATATACAGAGGAACACATAAAGTGTGGCTCCAGCACTCACGCTCACTAGACCACTCTGATATCCTGCTGCTGACTGCCATGTTCACTCATCCCCTGCTGGGCATCCAACCAGCATCCCCTGGACTCCGGACTCCGCCACAAACTGCCACGCTGAGAGGGACGGACCAACCCAAGAGAGTGTGAGCTGATGTTAAGTGTGCTGCTTTCAGCTGGTCGCAAATGACTTCTATCATTTTTAGGCCTTTTTTTTTTTTACTTGTGACCATCCTAACAGACTACAGACAGCTTGTCCTGCCGCTGTGACCAGTCTGTGTCATATTTCCACTGCCTTTGAAGTCCCTCTAATGACAAATATTAACATGAAGTGCAATTAAAAATGCTCACTGCAATTAGGCTAGTCTAGCTCAACGACTGTGAAGAGCACCACTCTCTTTCCAGAGAGGTGGTGGGAGTGTGTAAGGATTTATAGCTTATGCTAAATCCCCAGGGGGGAGACTATAGGTATAGATAGCAGCGTAGAGTCGTTCTAGTCAAATATGAGCAGCACTTTGGTTTCCTGCTGCAAAGTCTGCTAATCCACTTATTCATGAGCTAATCTGCCTTCTACTGCTGCGGCAGACAGGGAAGACGACAGACTAAGTGAGAGTGGGTGAGAGAAAGGATGAGAGAGGGGGTACACAGCAAAACTATGAATGCTGCACGCTCTCCATGCCAGTACGTTACCTATTTTGGGTGTTTCCAGGCATGATGTGCTGCCTGTGTGCAGCTGAAGATTTTGTTTGTGGGAGGGGTCGCAGAATGGCGCTTTCAGGGATACAAAATTTACTTGTAAGAAATGTTTTGCGTTAAACATATCGTTTCCCTTTATCTCTTTGGTATGCCAAGTAGAAAGCCAGTCCTCTACTTTTTTTTGCTCTTACCCGTCAAATATGTTTGTACTAACAAAGCAGGAAATTAAATGGGCTGACTGTCACTAGCTGATGCTGTGTATCTTTAACTGTGGTGTGCTTCACTGGGAGCAAAGCTGCGAAACTGTCTCCCCCTCAGCGAGGCATTTTGGCAGTGGAGCAGTGGAGGCAGAAGGAGGAGGGGGATGCTGTCGGTGTCCGAGGGGAGGCAGATAAACACCACAAAGCACTTTGGTGGTGGAGTGAATGTGAGTGCCGGAGCCACACTTTTAATAAAGGCTGGTGCTCTCTCTCTCTCTCTCTCTCTCACACAAATTCATTCACGCCAGAGAGACACATGTGACAACTTCCAAGCAAAAACACATATGCACGCATGCACACTGTTGATAGACACCAAAAAACAGACTGCATCTTAAATCCAGCTGAACCTCCCACATTCACAAACAAAATGGGCAGCTAGAGGAGCAAAGGTTGCTGCTGCTGAATGCTGTATGCATGATCCATCCTCCTTGACGCAGTCTAACAGGTGCTTTTTACATCCGAAGCTCCATGCTGATATGGAACATCAAAGACTAGCAAAACCATTACCAGGCAGTTTTCACTCACTGTGGCAATAATAATGTCCATGATACTACAATCCATTTTACTGTGGATGGTAATATAATCACAGTGTTATGAATTACACATTAGGCTGAAACAAAGGGTCCGAAAATGGACCTTATTAGCATGGAGCCGACTAGTGTGAATTAGTGTGTGTGCGCCACTTAAAGAGCAAGTCATGCAACACTGACATAAACAAACAACATAAATCAACATACACACACGCACGCGCACCTCTGCCAATCTGTTCTGTTGATACTTACATAATTGTCTCGAGCGGACCAGCCAGGGTAGAGCTGCATGTGGAGCTGCCGTTCCTTGCGGGCTAACTCATAATACTTAGCTTGCTCTTCCCGAGATAAAGCATGCCACTGTTTCAGTACAAAAGGAGATTAGGGGGAAAAAATAGCATACAGTCAATTACTGGCATGCACTTGCATGTTCCTTGCATAGAGAAGTGTGCTGGTGTTTTGGTAAAAAGAAAAAAAAAAATCTTTTCAACTTCCAAACGTGTGGTGTAGGGGATAAAAGAGGGAGAAAGAAGAAGGGGGACACATGATGAAGAGATTAACATGCACAAGAGTCAGAGGGAGGGAGAGAAGAGACGGAAAAAAAAAAAACTTTGATTTCATATCAAAACACTGGTTCCAATTTAGCAGCGCTTTTTATTCAAACTATGTCAGCGAGCAATTACCCTATGCAGGCCACAAACTAGGCTTTGCTGTGGCTGGCTGCCTCAACCGCTAGGCCTATTCGTTAAGGCTTTTAACATGGCTCTGTGGTTCCACTCTTTTCCCAATCCTCAAAAGGAACAAATTTTGTCATTTCCAACCGTGCCATTATCCAGGCATATTTTATTAAAGCCAATTTGATTAAATGTCAGTTAGATAGGCAGTCTGTATCTGTGCTGCTGAGAAGGAAGTAATTGGCTGGGGCAATCATTATGACAATAATCACAACTAGTTCATAAAAGACTGTATGTTAATAGAGAGAGGGATATCTGTTCTTTTTTATAACTAATTGGGCCCCGGAAGTCAGTCCATGTGGACGCTTTAGAGCCACGGTTTGAGCTGTGATCTTTTGGCGCTTTAACTCAGTCACCAAAGATAAACCGCAGAGACAAAGAGATCGGTGCATCGGGGTGCAGACTTTTTGACCTACCCTTCGTCCCAGGATCTGATTGATGGCGGCACTCTCCTTCAGCGTGCACTCGGCGACCACGTTCGCACGCATTTCTTTCATGTAGAGCATGAAGGCGTTTAGCGGCTTCTTGATGTGCGGTCTTTTGGGCTCCTGCTCCTTTCTCTGTTCGTGCTGGGGTTTCCTGTAAAGACAATAACAACAACACCACGGGTGGAGGTAAAGAAAAGGGGGATACAAAATAGCAAAAAGAAGAGGGGATGTTGTGGTGCCGCAGTGGCGACAAAAGCAGCGAGGGTCTGGTTGCTGTCAGCGTATGGTGAGGCAGCGTGAGAGGGGTTGCCACGCCACGGGCCCCTGCCTCTTTAATCATGTGCAGTTGCACAGTCGCAGCCCTTGATGCAGAGAGATTACTCCACCAGTAATGGCAACCAAACCTTCTCGTCCACAGCACATTGGCAATCGCTTAAAACCAAATGCTCACACTCAAAGACACTCTGCTCCTACTCCTGACTTACTTTCTAACAACCTTTTTGATAAAGTACAGTCTTGGTGTCGGAATGGCCATGAATAATGGAAATATCAGCGATAACCACTTCAGGGCGCTCACAGCACTTCCCACTGCACACACTGGGGATGCGAATTCAGTTCATCCGAGCACTAATCTAGGACCTGTATCTGTTGCTGGCTAAGTGTGTTGTGATCCCTGAGGCCGAATGAAGCATAGGCCTGTTATCAGTAGAGCACGGGCACTCGCTGCTTATCTGCTCACATCAAGGGAATGAGAACAAGGCTCTGACAGAGGGTTTGCTCAGCAATGGCCTACTGTCGTGGTGGAGTGCACAAATACCTGGAAGTGTGTCGTCTCAGAAAAGAGTGAGAGTGTTTGATGAAGGCATTCTGTGTTTGCAGGACTCACATGTGCATGATATCTGTTTCATGCGGAGGCTCGTGTTTGACCTGTGGGTTGACGATGGCCGGGTGGGGGATCCCTGTGGCGTGGGGACCTGGGGGGCCGGGCACCATGTGGTGTGAGAACCTGCAATAACAGCAGACAGCAGGCTTTGATTAATTAAGAGAGGATGAAGAAGGACAGTTGCATTGAAAAGGGTGCCCTGCATGTCCAGTGATAGTGGATACACACTTACAACAGCGTGTGCACAAACAAGTAAAGAAGTCTATGCACATGTGTTTATTTGCTTGATGTTAGATGTGACAGGGATTTTTCAGATTTTTAAAGTGGAGTTGCATGAGGTGTAGTGAGAGGGCATACACAAGCACAACTCACTGAAACAATGGCTCTCTGGTTATCAAAGTTCCTTGTTTCTAAATGGCATAGAGTGAAAGACAAATAAATTCCCTTATGATCATATAAGCCAGTGTAACCCAGCCTTTTTAAATTGTCATCTCTTGATATAAAGCATATGTCCTTGTGACCCTCTACTCTGATGCTGTAGGAAAGAGGTGTCTTTTAGAATATTTAGCATTTAAAGAAATAATATTAAATCCTTAAGCACTCTCAGTTGACAGGGGTCTTCGACTGACTGAAGTGCCTACAGTGTATTACATACAGTAGAAGTCTGTTGACACACTCCCAGTTTGGAGAAGGAGGCTGGAGTCCGCAACGGAGGCAAAGTAATGGGTGCAGCAGCAAAATGTATTTTAGCCATCCAAGAAAAGTCCAACCTAAGAAAATCCTAAATAGTTTAAGTGCACACTACATTGAGAGTTTTTTCACTGCTTTGCCTCTCCATCAGACAGCCTGTTCTGATGCGGAAGCCGTTAACGACTTTAGTTCAAGATATCAGACTCTGCTGACAAGTACAGTAACTCTGGCTTGCTAAACTCTGACTGAGCAGTGGTAGACCAGCAGATACAGTTAGTTTGTGTTATTGTGTGACTTTGGCAAACTGTACAACCCCAAAGTCAAACAATAACACAAACAAAATAAATGATCGAGGCAGCAGTAGAGCGGAAGCTCCTGTGTTCATTTAAATTAAATCACTGTTTTTCTCAATGGAGCCTGGCTTTGAATACATAATAGCTTGAACTCTGTGTGACAAATCACTGATTTACCTTCGTCACACAAGGTTTAGTAAAGGTATTCTAAATATAGCGTTAACTTAAAACTGATTTTTTTAGGTGGGTCTTTTTCAGGTGGCTAAAATACAATTTGCCGCGGACCAAAATCCACAACCGGAGACTGCTTATCAGCAGTGTCAGGCTCCATTTTGCTTCTCCAAACTGGTGGTGTGCCGACATCTAAAGCATGTAATACACTGACTATTGATAAGTAACCGATACAACCCCACTTCAAAAGATCCGAACTATCCCTTTAAATGCTAAATATTCAGAAAGAACATGCCTTTTTCCTAAAGTATAAGAGGTCACAAAGTGACCTTCTTCTCTTATAAAAAAAAAAACAAAAAAAACATTGGGTGCCAATGGTGTATGATTACATGGGATTTTTTTTGTTTTGTGCTCTATCCCATTAATATCAAAGGAAGTACGGTAACTACAAGTGATGCAGAGCATGAGTTTTGCTTGTGTTGCCTCCTCACTGCACCTCAAGAACAATGAAGATCAGGCAAAATAAGAAGAACTGACACAGTAATGTTTTGTGGTCTTTAGTGTTTTTTAAAATCTGTTTCCACTTGTTTGGGTTTCTTTCTAAAGTGTTTTGAATATCAATTTTCTTCTAAGCATGAGGAAATCTCCAGATATGCTTTTCTTTCCTGGTCACTGTCTCAGACTCTTTGAGACTTTTCTTCTGAAATAATAAATCATTTTCACTGAGTTATCAGTGGGTTCATTATGTCTGTGTCTCTATTCTTCTATGTTTCAAAAGTCATCATGTTGTGGTTGTTTCATTCAGCTGGTTTGCTGTTTATTTTGTTGTAAAAACAAAAATTCTTGTGAAGCATTAAAATTTTCTGATCAGCAATGTTCAGTGCTGCAAACACAATACTTCCTCAGTCTGGGTACAAACCATGGCCAAGAATCCAAAATATTTGGTTCATCAGCTGGGAAATGTCCCTAAATTTGGAAAAGTTACTGAATCAAAAAATGGGTTAATATACTGCAGGTATTCAGAATAATACAGGAGGAAAGCAGAAGGAGACTGTCTGAGCTTCAACTGTCGCCCGTTCCTGCACCTTACATCTGGCTTCACTCAGAGTATGCCTAAAGCCCCGTCTTTACAAACATCACGCTGACAGAGAAAGAGATACTAAGGAGGAAGAAAGAGGGAAAAGGGAGAACAGGGGAAAAAAGTACAGAAATGGCAGTGACAAGGATGCAGTCAAAAAAGAAAGAAAGAAAAGCGGGGTAAAAGATGCTAAAAAAAAAAGGACATCGCAAACATGAAGTGACGCTCAGAGAGAGAAGTGCTTCCAGGAAGCTTTGATGGGGGTTAAGCAGCCATATGGTTATGCAGGGGCATGCATGCGGTGATGTGTTTGACATGTGCTGGGCACACAGAGGAGCGGTGTGGCTGAAGCCGCAGCAGTAACAGCAGGAACAGCCAGAGGCAGACCTCCCTGTGTAGGCTGCTGCTGCAGGCCAAAGCCAGCACAGCGTCAGTGTGCATCTGATGTGAAGAGACAGGATAGTAATTGCTCCTTGTTTACATGAAATCGACTGTGCATGCTTTTGCTTTTGTCTGTCTGACTCACCATCCCAGCGGTGGCGTGATCTGTCCGACTCCTCCAGGAGACAGAGAGTAGAAGTTGGGCATGTCTGGTCCGGAGTGATGCCTCGGCATTCCTAAACACACAACAACGGTACACAACTGTTACAAAAGATTCAGATTAAATTTTTCACTTAAAGAACTGCATCCTGTCAGTCTGCGTACCACTGAAATGTGCCCATAACTTAGAGAATCAAAGGCTGGAAAGTGTCAAAAGTTACAGCAACACTTCTCACATAAAGAACACCTTTATTTTGAGACCAACACGTTTCCACTTTTGATCATTTAGGTCATTTGACGTCCGTTTAACATAATTTCATATGAATTAGGGATTTTTTGCAGATATCTGATATGCGGATATAAAACAACTCATTTGGCCAATAACCGGTAGATATATCCATTTTTTCCCGAACTAATTTTACTTATCATCAAGTCTCTTCTGTAGTAGAATTATTAACATATTATGCGTTCTCTTATAGATAGAAACGGTAAATACAATGCTTTTCAGTGTGTGAAATATTCATACATTGTGCAAAATAAGAAAAATACTCTATACTAGGGTAGATGTTTTGTACATGTTCACTTTTTTGTTTGTGACGTAGACAGAAATCAGCATGTTGACCAATGTTCGATGATTCATTTTAAAGCCAATATCTGCAGATACAGACTGCATGTCGACATTATTTTGCATCCCTTATTTTAATTTTAGCTCCGTGTGAAGTGAATAAATATTGTGTTTTCAAATTAACACTTGTTAATTTACACCCTCCCAATGTTGAAATGTCTGTGGCCTACAGTGGATTTATAATTTCTTAACTGTTCACATGTTAACCTGTAAACAAGCAGGTTGGTAATATTCATGTTTGAGATTAAATCAATGTTGTGAACATAAAACATTTTAGCCTAGGAATGGTTCCTGGTATCCTTAGTTAGTTTGTTTCTATTTGGTACTTCTCTCAGTTTGCTTTTGCTTCTCCAGTTCGACTATTTTTAGGTTGGATGACCGATAAACTTCTGTTATTTACTGTACCACTAACTGTAGCTATACCTGCCAAATGGTGCTCTACCTCTTCATTTTTTGCCAAACCCTAACAATCAACCATATACAAAGCCCTGCACCATAAGTTATCATCAAATGATTTGTCATGTTTGGTTTACATGTTTTTTGATCGGACATTTTCTGATCTGATTTTCTTTGCCAATTGTAAACCATAATATTATGAACCTTTTTCCTTTAAAATCCATCAGTCCTTCTCACTCTTCCCATCATGTTTCACTAAAAGTCAAAGACGGTGCATGTGTCAGTGCTTGAATGAGCCTCTTGACCTCACCTCATCAACACCCAAGAAAAGGATAATATTTTCCCCCGCTTAGCTTGAGTCCTTCCAGTGTGTTTCAGCGTCTTTAAGCTGGTTAATTGAGCCTTCCACTTTGTGGCAGAGGCTGCAGCTTTCCCTGTAGACACAGGATTGACTTGGACTAACTGCCGGTGGATCTTCAGGACTAAGCTCCTCCATCTCTAGCTCGCCTGCTCCTACTGGGTTTCAAGGTCGAGGGGTCTCTTTTTGTAGAAAAGACTTAACTGGGAACGGGGCTGTAAAATAACTTAAACTTAACAAAATCTGCAAGACTTGTGTCTTCTTGTCTGCCATCTATTTGTGACTTATTCTAGGCAGAACGAGTGAAAATACAACTGAAAAACTGTAGATATCAGAAAATACTGTTCACACACATGGAAGCGCGCACACACACACACACACACACACACACACAAAGAAAAGAGGGCAAATGCCTCCAGATTAGCACCATCTTCTAATCCCTGCTGGAGCCAGCCTTTTCTCCCTGCCTCTATCTTTTCTCTTCTTCTTTCTCTCTCCAGGCTGTGGTCTGAAGGGGCCTCCCTCCTCGGAGAGGCAGGGCGAGCGGGGGGCTTATATCTCCAAAGCCAATGTTGCAACGCTGGATTCATAGCACGCATAGCACTACCCCCTGCCAACTAATCCACCACCTAACACTCCTGAGGGCCCTCCTGAGGGCAGAAGGGAAGGAGGCAAGGGGTGAAGTGGTGAGGGAGGCGGAGTGAGCCCCAGCGTGTTAACCTTGTCGCTCACACCCTTAAGGTTCCTAATTACTCACCCCCTTATTTGCACGTTTCTATTGACACCCAACAGGGCTATGCATTTCCTCTCAAAACAAGCAGTACTAACCCACTTCTCATGGTAAAACCTAGAAATAACCTATGTAGAAATGAGCGTCCAATGATAGATTTCAAGTTTTTTTACACAGTAAACATATAAGTGTTCCAGTGTAAAAAATTCAAAGCCCCCCCTCCGCTCGACCTTCCATCCTGCATTGCGGCCCTGTGCATATTAGAGCTCATAATGAGAAAATCCATGATTGTTTTTCATAATTAACGAGCAGATCAAAGTCTGAGCCCACTAAGTAAGGCAGAGCAGCAATTGGTCGATATGAGAGAGCGAGAGAGGGAGGGACAGCAAGAAAGAGAATAAGAGAGATTTAAGCATCTTCAGCTTAGCTCTGCTGGTATACACACATGAATATGCCTAGGGAAATCATTTGCAGCTAATTCTGCAACTGGATCGCTTGGACATGGATTTCTGTTGAGCTGCGAGTGCAAAGATCAAATATAGTAAAAAAGACCTCCAGGTTTTTTTTTTTTTCTTTTCTTCAGTGTTTGTCAGAAACTTCTCTATGGACTGGCAGGACCAACATGAGCAGTAAAATGGACAGCATTACTTCATAAACTGTACTACATGACAAAAAAATTCTGAAATCTGATGTGCGCACAGTGCTCAACAGCATGTCAACACAATTCTTCCCTGCTTCCCTTAGAAAAAATATTCAACAAAACTGTGTCTGATGCATGATTCCTCTGACATATGTGGAGCACAGTTTCTTTATATGTCCCACTCCCTTCATCTCACTACACTGTGTACTCTTGTGCTCAGTTCTACATTGTTATTTATAGCTGGTCCCTCAGAACCTCCCAACCTCATCATCATCTTCATCATCGCCTACATCCTGTCTGATCCCTCTCCTCCTTTTCAACTGGCAGCCGCGGGAGAAGAAAGCCGGGAGAAGAGAAAAAGGTGCGGGACAAAACTATGGCGGGGCCCACGTCTTTTTTTGCATTTCGTGAGAAGCTGCCAAAGTCTCCGGCTGTGCGGGGCTAAGGAGCTCGTCCAAACTGCTGAGGAGCTCCTCTGCAGCTGTCAGAGCTCGAGCTTGATGTTGTTACTGAGAGGCAGAGAGTGCAGAGGAAGAAGGGCAGCGGAGCTCAGTGCGCCGTCCCACAGGCTGCATCAAATGAGTTCATGCTAAGAGCTGATGGAAAGGATGACTTTGCTGTGACACATTTTGGTTTGTGACTCTATTGATTTTCTGACAGTGTTGGCTCAAAGTAATGTAAAAAAAAAGCTTAGGTAGTGCACTGTTTGCATTATTGCAATATTTTGAATAAAAATCAAATTCAAAATGCATATTGACAAAATCTGGTACTATGAAAGTTCTCCAAACAGCCCATTAGTATTTTTTAAGGCAACAGACAGGGTCACTATTTTTTTTCACTTCTGCAAATTAAAATAAGATGTTAGTGTTTTATTAAATGGACTCTAAATATGAGCTGGAAGTTGAAACAATGCAAAAATTATATCAGCACTGAGGGTTTATGTTTTGTTGGATTAAGTAATGAGGATGTGTCCATCTGGATGTAAATCGTAGAGGCACATATACTGATCTTATTATGGTGAACAGGTATCAGCCATTATTGACCTATTTCGTCATATACAAATTCTTCTTCAATGGTATCAGAAATTTCAGTGTTTTCACTGTTAGTTGGCAGAATGGCATGACTGATGGAGTATAAGTAGGTTTTTAATCCCACAGCAATCATGTTAACATGGAGAAAAATTATCCCAATGAGTTCAACAGATTTTAAATTTGGAAAAATACAGCACTGGCATCTGATTAGTATCATGATATCAAAATACTGGAATTTCTAACATAGTTACCATACCTTGAAAAACATAGATATTCGATACCATTTTCAATACAACAGAGAAAACTTCACATTGAGGGTATACGATGTAAAAAGAATTAGTAAAAGATAAATGTAAAAAGGCTATGACATGATAACAACATCTACGCTTCTACATGATAATGTCTTCTCTCCTAGGTTATTAGTTGAGGTGAAGCACAATAATTGTGGTAAACATGAACACTAAGAGACAGCGAAAAAGTGCAGCTGGTACCGAAGTATCGATACTACGGGAAATGAGAAACTGTTTCCAATAGTCAGAATCAACACTTATACAATACTTAAATACTAGGCATTTTTTAAGAAGTGTTGGCATATACTCTGTCTCTGGAGAGACAAAAATAAGATCTATTCACTTTTTCTTTTTAAAGTAGTTCAAATGAGAAATGGAAAAAAATGAGTTTTGTCCATTTTGAAAATACTGCCTTCTTTTAATTTGCAAAGCAAAAGGAGATGAGAAAATCCAGAGTAATTGGAGACATGGATCATTCACAAAGTTCTATTTCAGCAACCCTGCAGCCCACACAGTTGTTGTTGAGGCTTTGAGTGTGTCATGTTCAGATCTGTTTGCTCGATCTCTACCTTGTTTGTTGTTCACCTCCTGGGGGTGAAGACCAGAATGGGATCCTGGGGCGAAGTGCTCATCACTGTACGTGATCAGTGGGGTGAGTGGGTGGACTGCATGGGACGGCTGCACCACAGGGACTTTGTTGGACTGTGGAGAAAAAAAAAGAAGATTTAAAAACAATATGAAAGAGGGATGACATTATACATGAACTTCAATTTCATTATTCCATGCACAATATGGCCCTGCTCCCTGCCACATGATCTGGGGACTGGTATGGCACATGTAGTGCAGGTGGTCTGCCTCCTTGTAGATGTGGGTGAAGCTTAATAGTATGGTCATGAAAAAAGTAACTAAAGAACATTTATTCCAATTCCTTCTCTTTTAGTAGCCTGAGCGCAGCACCTCAAAACTTTGTTTAGCCTAGGTCAGCAGGACCGAAAACCCTATCCCCTGAAGGAACGAGGAAAAACAAGTCAAAGAGGTGCATGTTTGAGACAGCAGAAGAGAGAAACAGAGCTGGAGCGAATAGGAGCAAGCGAGCGATAGAGCAAAGAGAGGGGAGAGAAAAGAGAGATTCGCAGGGTAGAGTTAGAGCAGAGGTCTTAGGCGGGAGATCAAAGGCAGTCATTAGCTGGTGAATAAGGGGAGTTCATTACAGAGCAAGAGCCGGGGGAAGGAGAGATGAGGGATGGAGGAGGAGGAGAAGGGGGTTGGCTATAGAGAGAGAGCGCTAGTGAGACAGATGTCTACAGCGGTACTTAATGCAGGGGTAATCACGTCAACAGTGGCCTGACCACAGGCCCCCCATCCCCGGCTGACTCACAGAGACCTGCCTCCTGACAACTAAAATAGACCGAGCCAGGCCCAAAAATCCCCGGCCCCAACCCCCAGCCAATAGCGCTTACATGCTTCAGCAGCAACGAACACATGGCAATGCTTAGCCATGCTAAATCTACTATTCCAAATCTGAGCCCAGAGCAGAGTTGGAGTCAAAATATCACCTCCACAGGATATATGGCTAATCGGAGAGACGTCAGTTCACTGTTGGGTGAGACACGTCTTACACCAAATGGCTCCCACAAGCTTTGAATCAAAGAGTTTCATGAAATTGTAATCAGATGCTCTCACAGGAGCAGTCACCTGATTAATAATATTGTTGGAGATACTCATCTAAATTTAGTATGAGCATAATTTTGAGAAGAGACAATATAATCAGGGGACCGCTCTTTATTAGCTCTCACGTTGTTGTCCTAGTGAGGTGTCTGCCAAGGTGACATTCCTGCAGTGCTAACTGGTGATTGGTGCACATACACACCCACACACACGCACACAAAACTCCTTGGACACAAGGAAGGCTGGAATGTCTGCGTTTTCCCCGAACCTCTCGCAGACTGGCACCGGTCTCAACTTAAGACCCCTCTCTCCCCCTCCCCTCCTTCTGGGAACCTCCTAACCGGTTACACAAAGGGCAGTATGTGTGCTGTATGTGTGTTTGTGTGTGTGTGTATGTGTGTGTGGGTGTCAAAAAAATCTCCTCTACCAAATGACGCATCATCTCCAATAGATTCCTTATCAGGATGGGAAATCTCATCTCCCAGGGCCCGTTTCGTTCCCAGTTCCTCTCTTGATGTGCACCTCGTATGCCATCTATCATCTGCCACATTAGCCCCTTTAACAGTGCCTCCTCAAGGCGGGAATATTGCGCTATTAATATCGTTATTCGGCCTCACCGTTCTGCATGAAAGGTATAATAGTGGTATGGGGAGAAAGAGTTCTCGCATTTGAGTCAGCAACAGAGGTGGCAACAACGTCAAATCAAGGTCTATGTAAAAGGGACAACCCGTAGGACAAGATCATGGGTGTGACGTTTAAAAGCAGCTAGGAGCAGCTGGCAGGTAACTCAAACAAGACGAACAGAAGCAAAAGATGTCCACAACTTGGGAAAACAATGATTCAAGAGCTCTTTAGCATCCAAGCAGAGGACAAGATGGGTCGCCATATAAGAGAGAGCGTAAATAAATGTTGTTGCCATATTATGCCATTGTTATTGTTTACAAAGGGCTGCTGACATGTATGTTATGTCACATTAGAGACTGAAGCTGTTGTATCAAACATCATGCTCGTCACACATCAGATTCTGCAATGCCCGCATGCTGTCTAAAAATCACCCATTGGAGCATCATGATGCTGCATTTGTTTGGCCTTGTGTTAAAATGCAAAAACAGCACAAAGAAGGGACTTTGTAGCAGTCCTATGGCACAATTGCTGTGCGAAAAGGGATACTGTAGCATTTCAGGTAGCAACACACTGTTCACAAACAAGAAAAATCCTGTCTGGATACTAATTCAGCATTGATACAAAGGCTTTTCATGTTAGCCCAGGTGAGTGCGGTTCTTTGACCCTGGTCAACAAGAGTCAAAGGTGACGGGATAATCTGCAAGTGTGGGAGTGTCAGACCTGATCCTACAGAGGAGAGGGCTGATTAGTGAGGGCTGCTAACCCTAAAGGAGGGCTAACCAGGACCAGGGTGGCTGGGACATGCCTACACCAGAGGCTAAATGATAGCATTCTCGCCCATATTATTTTACGCCTCTCCACTCCCATTTGTTATCCTGTTGGAATGAGATAAGAACCTGAGGGATTATCATTTTAGCTGGAGGTCCTCTCCAACTTGTCGCAGAGAAAGGAGAAAGAAAAAGCGAGCGAAACAAAAGTTAGGCCCTCATACACACACATAAACTACCATACCGTAAAATAAATAAATAAATGAATAATAAAAAGGTGATTGACTCCCAAGCATCCAGGAGAGCTAAAGGCTTCCGCCAGAGAGGAGAAGCCCTCTTTTGTGCTTTTCCCAGTTACAGCTGTCAAATCCCATTTTTCTCAACTTCTTAATAAAGTGCCTCCATTGTGGCAAAAATCCACCAGAGAAAAACGTGCAGGCCTCTGTGACCAATACACAATTTATGGCTGTTTGGGTTCACATTTACATAAACTGCATGCCATAACTTTGCATGGTTTACTCTATGAAGAAAGGCAGAGGCTTCTTACATCTACACATCTTGCTATAATGAAGAAAATTGTATCAGGGTTGAGTAAAATCCTCACGTTTTAACTGTTAAGTTGCAGTTTTTACGTGCTAACAGCCGTCATGGAGGCTCCATTTTAATTCCTCCAGGTGAAGACTTGTTGGCTTGCTGCACCCACTTTGCAGCTCTTTGCAAGTTTACACACAAAAAGCATGACACCCTTTTACTGATTTTCTCAAGGATGAAGACTGAAACACTCAAGTCACCACAACCATGAGGGTCATGGCGTATCGCTGCAATCTGACCCCCTCTCATCTCGCATCCTGTTTCTAAACGCCCTTCGCAGCAGCAGCAGCAGCAGCAGCAGCAGCAGCGGTGTTGTGATGGAGGGCGGCCATATTGGAGGTCCCTTTTATTGTATAGGAGAAATAATAGGCTTAGGATCTTTCTATTCATATTTTTCAGGGAGAGCGAAAGAGGAGAGGCGGCGAGGATTGAAAAGAAAACGTTCCATTTGGAATTTCATATCCAGGCTTGGCCGGCCCTTCTAAAGAACCCCTCAGATGTGGTTTTAAGAGAAATTCATTGTGCGGAACTGGAGCTGGCAGGAAGCCCTCCATGGAGGAGACACTCCAGTGTGTTTCAGCACAGGGAGCCAGTGACTTGGCGTGCTGTCTGAAATTGGGGGTGGGGAAGGGAAATGGGACGTTTCGTTTTTGTTTCTTTTTTTTTTTTTTTTCTGAGGGAGGATTTTTCTGACGGCACGCCGGCGTCTGTGAGCTTGTATTCTGTCAGGTTCCACCAGCATCCTGCCATGGTTTTCTGAGCAAGAGTGTGTGTTTGTGCATGTGTCTATGTGGCGTATGTAATAACTATCCCTGCAATATTGCCTTTTTAGCATCTCTCTCACTCTCTCCCCTCACAGCACGGCTTTTGTACTCCACTCAATTATACCACTTCTGCAGAGTGGAGTGGAAAAAAGGGAAAGCGGGAATTTTATAATAATCACTTCCCACTTCTGTAATTTATATGCAATGAGGACTCTTCGCGCCTGCAGCTACAATCAAGTGTGTAGAAACCATGTGAGGTGTTTCACAAACAGCTGGGGAGATGGCAACTCAAGTGGTGGCTATGGATTCCCATGCTGCTAAATCTTTTCACTCAGATCCCCTTCTCACCCCAAAAACCCAACCTCACCTACTCACGGGATTTTCTGCAGACTAGAGGAAAAGGATGCACATGAAAATAATAAGGCCCAGGACATTAACAGGAGAAAAAGATGAGGCAAGAAATTGTAGTGTGATTGCAACCACTGCCATCAAGGGTTTGCTGTAAATTTTCTATATGATATTGATTGCCGTCACCTGAGAGAATCACTGGCAGAGAGCACGCACGACCTTAAGTAACATCTCTGGCTGGAGTTTCCACTGACAATGTGATCATAAAGAAGACAAGATCTTGAATGGAAAGCCTCTGTAAACGGAAGTGGAGGTACAAAACAACAATGTGCTATCTTTTTCAAATATTTTTAACAGCAGGAGTTACATAAATTACAATTAAGTGGTTAAAACCTGACCCCCCAGTGTATAACATATAGACTGGGAGGGTATGAGAGAACTACCAGATGGAGCGAATTATGTTGTAATTATGTTGTAATTACGTACTCCTTGAGACTCCAAAGAGACACACATTAAGAGGTGGGATCCTGCCATAGCTAGTCAATACAGTAAAGTGTCAAACACAGTCTGAATAGATTCCTCCTGTCTCATCACACATACTCTTACATCACTGCACACATTCAAACACAACTCCCCTCCCTGACCCCCCTTACCCCATCCACCTTTCTTATTTATCTTTTTTCCTCTTTTTTCGTTGTTCTACTGATTCACACCTCTGTTCTTTAAGTTTAAGTGGGTTTTTTTCTTCTCATTGCTTTTTTATTTAATAATTTATTATTACCTACATGTTATACCATTATTGTGAAATGAAGTATGGTCTGACAGGACGGAGCAAAGAAAAAATTTAATTAAAAAAAAAAAAAAGGACAAAACTGTGGACAAGATTGTCAATAGGATCATATGATTTGTTGAATCAGAAATAAAAACGAAATAATTTTTTTTTAAATGGGTGTGCCCAGTACAGAGTCTCACCCTCAGACCAGGTGTTCACTCTCAGATGTGTTTGTGCACAAGTCGTCCGACCTTTTCCCAACAAAAGTGAGCAAACAATCTCCTGTCATAGCTTTACAGCGCAGAAAAGAAAAGGGACTGCACCTCCCTCCTCCCCTCCCTTTTTACCAAAACCAGTGGAGACCAACCTGAGGAAGCTTAAATAAATAACCAATTACCATTCGCAGAGCGGGTTGAACCCCACCAGCTTCAAGTGGAGTGCTAAAAATGGAATGTTTTATTGGCAGGATGGCCCCTCGGCCAGGGGGCTTAATGTAACGAAACCCAATTAATGGAGAAGAAAGCCGGGCCGCCAGCGAGCGAAGGAGCGCCACGCGCCCGGGGTAATGAGACGAACAAGCGAAGCCAACCACAGGGACAGGAGTGGAGGAGGCTACAAATAACAGGAAAAGCCTACCCTGGAGAGACATTTACATTTGTGAAGCCCCCTCCCAATCTTTCCTTCTCCCCCTTCCTTTCATTTCAATCATAAATCCTGCGTGCTTTTTAGAGTCCAAAAGTTGAACAGAAGCGGTGACACTGAAGGCGGAGGGCCGTAAAATGGGAAAAACATTAAAGTATGAAAGGATATCACAAACTTGTAGCAGAATGATGCTTGGTGCGTTACTTAGATAACAGATATCGGCATGTACCACATATGCAATGTTATGCTCTTAGTAGCTAAGTCACAGCACAAATTCATCGTGCAAGGAAACGTCACGCTGTCCTCTAAATACCACCGTTACGCCCACACAAGCCACACGTCAAACACATATTAACCACACATGACCGACACATGCTACTGTATTAACACGGGACACGGAAAGACACATAGACACGCAGTGAAATACAGTCATGCTACATGGTGATGGATCAGATACACGTGTTTAATGAATTTAACACATACATGCTACATAAGAACACAAAGGAGCTATTAACAGCTGACTGTGTTCTTCCACACTGCCACCGAGCACAAGTGAATAGGACGAGGTGGATTACCCATCATCCTTCAGTTGGCATGAAGAGCGTGTGCTCCAAGCAAACCAATCACGCTAGTTCTCGTGCTGACATTCTGAACGTGTAAAGGAGATAATTTGTGTGAAATATGCCTGCCCCAGATGAAAAGACTTTATCCGCTTTTTAAAGTGTTCAACTCTTAATTTCTATATGTCGCGGAGCTATAAAAAAACTGAGGGAAGAGTAACAGAACATTAGAAATGATACAGTTTCTATTTTTCTCCTTCCTGTTAAGCCACAGTGAGTTAAGAAGAGACACAGAAGTACTGTGATAACAACCAGTCCGTTTTTGAAGAGTTCAGACTTTAAAAAGGTCATGCAAGAGGTCACGGAGGTCTGAATTAGAAGCTGCAGTACACGGCTGGGCAAGAGTTCAGCAATGTTGTATGTTGTTGCAGATATAGTGTTCCTGTTTTTCTGCAAATTGTTATTAAAAGAACTGTATAAGGTTTTTTACTAAGGTGTCCAACAACGTAGCAAACAGCGATCAAAATGGTTACAAAATATATCAAGCGAAATGCGGTCTGCAAAAAAATGAGGGCTTCCCCCGTCACCCCTTCTCCTCCATTCATTCAAAAAAAACTGACAGCAGTGACATCTGTGTTCCAGCACCACGTGACCCAATCACCTAATGTGACGACATAGAGTGAATAATAATAATCAAAATAATAATCTGGCACCTGCAGTTATGATACGGTACGATAACTGTCTCAAAGTTTCACCTGATCAGGGTACGCTACATTACATAATTATTAGAATAATTATCAGATGACATGAATGAATCAAACAAATGCTCTACTATGATTCAAAATTGAAACCAAATGCCTGAGAGGCAGTCAAGGAGGAGCAGAGTTATGCTATACAGCTACTTTTTTTTTTTCAATACAGTAGAGAATCAAGTGTACGAGGTATGATAATCATCAGTTTTCATACCACATTATATATGATTTCACGGTATACCACTGCATCTCTATTTCACTTTTTAAAAAGGCTAATTGCAGTTTTTTGGAAAATATGACTAACAAAAGTAAACCGTGAATTTGCTACGGACTATTTTCTGTAGCAAATTAATACAAAGGCATTCACGGCAGCAGGATGGTGTATGTTGTACTTATTCAAAACAAACTGCAGCGACTACGTTCACTGTAATGATGTCACTCGGTGCAACACTTTGGTTGCTTCTGGTTTGGCCCAATGATGTGTTTTTAATTGATTTTTTAAAATCAGTCTGAAACACAGAAGTAAGAAGCAAGTCAGGCTTTAGCTGAACAAAAATATTTGTTGGTAGGATTCATTCATTGCTGATTTGGATTTTACGTTGAATTTGTTTTACCAGAGAAAAAAATATTATCATCATCCTTGACGCATTTTAAAAATTAGATTACTTGTATTTGTAATTTTGCATACATGTTTCTAATTGCTAAATATCTACATTTTGGAAGAACTGAGATATTGATCCCATTATCCACCATACCAACACACTTTAATGTAGTATGTTCTGTGCATACAATGTCAGGCTTGTGCCACATGAATGATTGTCGTCGTTTTCACACTATCCTCTCACCGTGTGGAAGTTGATCGGCTCTGAGTGGTGGTTGGCTCCTCCACTGTTGTATTTGCAGTTTGTGTGTGTGTGTGTGTGTGTGTGTGTGTGTGTGTGTAGTGGAGGAGTGTTGGGGGTTGGGCTGCAGCTCTGGCAGAGCCCTGGGCGAACTGCAGGATGTTCACCTTGCGGCGGGGCACAGGGCTCATTATCACCGCAGGACCTGGTCACATCAAAGGACCGAGGAAAGGGCAAACATTCTGCTGAAGTGCCACTGTCAGCAGGCCTGCAAGCGCACACGCAAACACATACACAAAAGGCAGACCGCACACACACTCTAACACCCACTAGGCATCACCCCCACAAAGAACATGGCTGCTCTCTGCAGCTCCATTACTTTCCTTGGATCTATCGAGACATGCTAAATGAAAATCCCAACAACACTTAAGTACAATTGTGTCATTTCACAGCACCTGAAGAACAAACGAGACTAAACAATTATCTGGTATATCTGGACACTGCCAATGTGTCAAACTGTATGAAAATCGGAGTCGTGAAGCTGCGTCATACACCTGATCAGCTGTGTGCTTCAAACCAATCTTAACCTTGAGGCCCTGTGTTTGAACTCAGCCGTTAAAACTGACCACAAGCAGAAAATGTTTGGAGCACGCTTTATTTTTCTTCCTGAATCAATCGTCATCGCTCTCCAGCAACTATTTATAGCAGCCCTGCTGCTGCATTAACACACTGCATGATTTATCATTAGAAGCCAGCTCTGGTCTGCTGAGTAGCTACATTCATGCCAGGCAAGCACGGTGGTGCCAACATCCACATTCAACAACAACACTCGGGAGGCCCTGAGAGATGTACACAAATAAAATCGCAGCACAAGCTAACTTTGTGTGGCAAGCACGCTAAAACCTTAGCCTGCGCACAATACCAGCGACGGAGAGAGAAAATGCAGTGCAGAATGGGGAAAAGTGCTGATGAGTTGCCTTATGCAGGAGCTTCATAGATCCGTCGAACAAGAGCGGATTTGCCTGCTACACCTAGATAGTGTTTCCCCCCCTCAGCTTTCGCCCAGGTATTCTGGGCATGAATGGCTGTCAGTTTGGATTTGGGAGCTCAGCGTTGAGGGGGAAAATAGAGTCTGGTGGGGGTCTTTGTGTGTCTCTACCTGTGGAGACGAAAGCTAGAGACAGTACTCTCCTTGCTAAGCCCCAGCTAGCTCCTATGCAACATTGCACATTACATCCACGAGAAGGAAGGGGTAAATATTAGCATTGCAAGCTAACCAGGGAGAGGTGGACGAAGGCAGACGGCGGCAGGCTGCACAGGCGCTGGCGTATTTTTGCGGGGAAGATTTTCAGTGGCACACACTAGGAAAATGTGGATGGGGAGGTGATTTGAATGAGAGCGGCTTCTGCCTGAGCTGTAGAGAGTATTGACCTAGTTTTCCTTCTGTATTTCACTCAGACAGACGCACACCCACAGACACAATGTGTAAGAATAGAAGGAATAAAAATATTGATGGGTTAGTGAGCCTGTGCCGTTGACGACTTAATGGAGCAAAAACCAACATCCACAGAAAAATGCTTGAATTTAGTAATTAGGAAGAAATTCTCTTGATAGGGTTTAGGATGCAGGTTATGTAATGCTATAAAAACTGCAGGTCACTAGAAACCCCACTGCCTCAGGTGTCATGACACCTGTGTCCTGGCCTTGATCTGAACTTTTGACCCTGAAGTCACATGATCAGTGCTCTTTTCACCTCACTGAGCCGCAGTGCTCTAAGCTATACACCTTCTGCATCTTTTTACTTCCAAAATGATTTTTACATATTTAGACAAACACACAGAAAAAGCTGTGTTATTCTTTGAGTTAGATATTATATGTAGGGTTTGGTATTTGTTGTTTTAACACTGGTATCGAGGGAAAAACAAAACGTAACCAGTATGGAAAGATGCAAAACCACCAACTATAATCCAGTGGATGCAGAGACTCAAAAGGGTTTACTCAATGAAACGAATGACGGTAAACCTGCCACTGAAAATGGACACTTTTACACAAAGGTGGACTCAAGTTACATTATATCTGGGGGTTTAAACAAGCAGAATGGGTTTAGACTGTATTATAATGACATTTCATTCAAAAGGTCATTGTTGGGGCAACCTCTGTGTGCCCAATATGGCTGAGGCTTCCCGAGTCCTTTGCTGTGTGTCATTCTCCTTTCTCTCTCCTACCTTTCCTGTCTATCACTTAAGGGAACATGCCCCAAAAAATAACAGTAAAAATGTCATTGTGCAGCTAAACCTGCTCTGCAGTTAATGCCTCCCCTCTCTGTAAATCTGTTTTTCTATTTGTTTGTATTATTGTATAATAATGTAATTATTTTTATAATTATTATATTTATTTTTTAAAATGGTTCTAAGTCAGGGAATGCTCTCTCATTTCTCTATTATCTATTTAGGAGATTTTCACTGCAATGGGAATAACTGGTTCACCATAACAGTCCAACTTAAGGGTGGCTTACCCTGCTTGCTAACTTAACACAAGTACTAGTTGTCTTGGTTGTATAAGTTTCAGTAACCAACCCTAATTCTATGACTGTTCTGGTCCTGGTTATAATGAGGCAAGGTTCACGCCACAGTGCTAAGACGCCTTCACGGTTGTGGATCACATTGCAAACCTTTCGGTTCATTCACATTATAGACCGTACAACAATACCAGCAGCCCACTGTTTGGGTGTGATTCCACGTTTTAAGGGATTAACTGGTAAAGACTACCAACAACTGCCTTTCAGCCTGGAATTAGTCATTAATCAAACCACACATTTTAGGGTTTCTTTCCAGCCAGGCGCACACGCCCCTGTAAAGATCTGAATGAGAAGCACAAAGCTATTCAAATCTGATCCCCTACGAACAAATGGCTTTTCTCCATCCCCACAGAAGCAGGGAACACTTCAAGAACCTCTCCAAGGATCTGAACGGTCACACGAAAACCCCGCCCCATCAATTAGCTCTGTGGCAGGGTTTTTGTGGGCTTTAATACAAACAAAACAATGACCATGTACAACATGGCAACGGACAACGTCTGCTTATCCCTTGATACCTCTAAAGAAATGGTAATAGTGAATTTCTGGAGCACAAAAGGGGCTCCGTAGGCTCAGGGCATATGGTTACAGCAACATTACAGGGCACACTCGTGCACCTGATGCCACAAATCTGAATGACAAGGTATACAATGAACACTCCGTGGTTGTAATTCAGATTGATTTATTCATAGTGAACTGCTCATGTGTTTTAACATAATCTCATTCTTCTACCAAGAAAGCAATATCAGATTGAATGAGCTGTTACATGTCTGTGTTGTGACATTTTTTAATTCTCTGAGCAAAGTTTTATGTGTAGGTGTCATTTTGTAGAATTGAAACAATGAGTTGATCAACTGAAAATTAATTTGCAACTACTTGAATAATTGATTCAGTCATTTTTTGAGCAAATGTATTCAAATGTGAGAATAGAATGTCTTTCTTCTTTATATGTGATCAAAAACTTAATTTTGTTTGTCTTTTTTGGTTGGATAAAACAAGCAATGCAAATATGTCATGTTTAATATTTTAACAGTCAATTCCAGCTACTGTCAAAATAACACCTGTCCCCAAATCTAATCCAAGGAGCAACATGTATTAGAGCATACAAAAACGAAATGCCACAATTTGTGGCTACAATAAATGTATTACTCTAATGTCATTACCGGTAACTTGAAATCTTAACGAACCAAATCAAGCCTTTGTAAAATTCAATTAAATTATTGTTATATCGATATCGTGATATGAGATACTGTCTTAAATTTTGGATAGTAACATTGCAAGTGTTGTGTTTTCCTGGTTTTGAAGGATGCATAACAGTAATTGATGCAATTTTCTGAACTCGGACTGTTTTAGCTTTTCTATCATGTGCCTTTATTCACTTAGTCATTATATCCACATTACTGAATAGTAAAACCTGGTCATAAATAATGACATATTTGATTTTCCCCATATCCAGCCCTATGTAAAAGTTGTGTATGTCAAGCTGTGTATCATGCTCCCACATTTTTGCGATCATGGGAAGTAGGATTTATAAAGAACAGTTTGAGGTACAAATATCCACCACAGTAAGGGTAGGCTATATGCACAAGGACATGGAGCTGTGGAGAAGCAAGAGTTGGATCTGACTCAGACAGTGGTGACGCATGCAGACAGCTTGTTATTAAAAGCAAACCTGCCCTTAAATATGCGTATCTTAATGCCCTAATAAAGTATAAACTGGTGAGTGATATAAAAACTCAGTGCCCGTAAAGTTCTCATGAAGAGCGAAAATAGCTATTGAAACCAAACTGATTTTTGTACCAAGCTGTGAACGTGTTTATTTCTGCTGTTAAGTTGGGCATTTTATCATGGGGGTCTATGGTGACTGATTTGCTTTGAGAGCTAGCCTCAAGTGGCCATTCAAGGAACTGCAGTTTTTTCTGCATTTCTGCTTTGACTTAATTTTTCAGCCCATAGGTTTGCTGTTGGTTTTTGACCTTTCATAAGGTGAACCCACTTAAAGGGCCAGGTCTCTACGGTTGAACTTTTCAAATAAAAGTTGAGCACAACCTTTCTACCATATCACTGCTTCAGTATAGAGTGAGTGTGGGTGTTAGCAGTGTGAGAAATGTAAATGCAGATTTGTGCGGGGGCGCAGTGGGCACTTCCATTTCCCCATCTTTCATCTCAAAAGATAGATACAGTGGGGGTGAATTGATTTGATGTTTTGATGCATTGTTTGATGACGGGCAGCTCAAAGTGGAGGATGCCTCTGTGATGTCTCTCCATTGGAGGACATGAAAAGCGTCACCTGGCCCCTGAGCTGAGGGGTTATGGCTGCTAGTGGATTTAAGGGCTCCTGCTGAGCTGGACGGTGGCTCCATTGATGCCACATAATCCATTCAGCGTGACCTTTATATTTTTAGAGTCAGCTCCACTTCCCTGTCAGCTTGCCTTGTTAAAACTATCGCAGACATCAAGGTCCTGATCAACTATGTTCTATTATAACAGGACGGTATATCTAATTTATTCATTGTGTACATCCCGCGAGGAAAATAAGTGCCTTCAATCACCAAGCGAGCAGTTCAATGATCAAAAGAAACATGGAGCACAAGGCGAGCTCATCAGATGAACAAACACATTCTTGCTAGATATCTTTGTGGGTTTCATCATCCTGCATCAAGTGACTGCTGACGAAAAAAACAAAGCCTTGTTCTCATCCCTGTGACATCAGCCCTTACAGGGCGCAGGGGAAGATTCAAAGCCAAGGCAATCATATATTTCCAATTAAACACCAATAATGTCAATTTCTCCTCTGCCCCCTACCCAACCTCCAATTAATTGTCTCTAAAACCTCCAAATGAAAATATCAGAAGCTTAAAAAGTCATACAAATAAATAATCGCATAACGTACGCTAGGTGGTATTAGTCATGAGCATCAAACTCCTACCATGTTCTAGATTTGCCTAAACTAGGAGCAAACATAATTGGGATAAATCTCCTCAGTAAGCCACATAAAAAAGCAGAAGGGTGTAAACTGTTACACTGCTGCGTGTTAAGACACTGAAACAGTTGCACAGATCAGACGAACTGCAGCAGCAGGGAAAGAGCAGCATTCAGCTCTGCTGTTTTCCTCTGTGACTTGGGGCCACTGAGTTTTTCTCCAGCCATAGTAAATTGGGCGCCTGGGGCAGGAGCCTTGGCCAAGCTTGCATTTCGGAGCCGACTGTGGAGGGCATGAGGGATAGAGATAGGCACTGGGGGGGGGGGGGGACAGGGCAGTGGATGGTGGGGGAGGACTAGAAGCGCAGCGGAGGTGACATTACGCACATGTTTTAACACAAAAGAGACCTGGCTCGTTAGCACACTAACTAGGAAGCTCCATGGCAATCAGCGCTCGTCATTCTTTCTGCTCGCTCTATCCGCCTCGTCATAAATATGGCTACATCTGCAAGTGTAATCACTCCATTGTACTCTGATTTTCTGCTCTGCTGGACAGCAGCATGGCAGCCTGCTTTTCAGCACCTCTCCCTCTCCCCTCGGTTCCCTCAAGTGCCCTCGCCTGTTCCTGGCTACTCCTTTGCTGGTGAGGCCGGTGTGTCTCACAGATTACAGAGCTCCGGTCGCTCAGGTAACAAGAGTCACTAATCTGGCTGGGGTTGAATTACACATAATTGCCTCCGGCACCGTGATTGATTTCAGCCCTGGAAAGGAAAAGACGACGGCTCCCCCCCAAAAAACACCCCCCCCACCTCCCTCCCTGCCTCTCTCCAGCGCTCACGAGCGGCAGCCAAGACTCTCCATCTAGTAGGAGGCAGGAGGCTTTGAAGAGATCAAAGCCAAGGCCGGGAGCAGTTGCGCGCCCTGGGAATACGGGAGAGAGGCTTTCTGCTCCTCAGCCCTATTTTCTAGCGTCATGTCGGATTGCAGCTGTATTGCATTTCGCCAGTTTTCTTAATGCTCTTGGTTTTGACTTTGACATCAGTGATCCCCCCTCGGTTTCTTCAAAAACAAGGGGGGAGGAAAAAAAGAAAGTGACTGAGGAAGAAAGAGAGAGAAGGGGGAAGAGAGGGAAGGAAAGAAAAGAGAGGGGGGTAAAGAGATCTACAGACTGATTTTTATTTTCACAACTCCATAATTGGCCAGTTCAAAGGAGAGGAGGGGAGAATGTAGCATTTGTTTTCAATTGTGCAGCCGATATGAAAGGAGCGACAAACTTTTATGGGTTTCCCAAAAATTAAAGACAGGCTTTTTTTTCACAGTCAAAGAACAGCGTGTTTTTTATGGCTGAGACCACACAAAATGAACTGATAGCAAAGCCCTCCTCTTTGTCCTCCCACAGAAAAGCTCAACAGTGTAGCTCTTACACTCATGCACGCATGTTTGTGTGTGTGAAGACACGTTTGGTGTAGTTGGAAATTGTTAAGACGGAAAGAAAGTGGTCCGGTGTTTAGCGCAAAAACACAAAAGGAGGCAGGAAGAAAGCTACATCCATCCATTCATTTAACAGCTCTGCTAATAAAGCCTGGTGGCGAGAAGGCACCCTTTGTACTGTAACTATGCAGGCCCTATACCAACCTCCTACACTGGGGACCATTAATATTTCAGCGCTGTCAGATACACATTGCATGTGAGCCTCTTTAGCACTCACACCCACAGCAGAAAGAAATAATGAGCTTCTGAAAAATATGAAACAGCAAAGAGAAAAGGAGGGAGGGAAAGAGCGCGCCAGAGACTGACCAACTTCATACAAAACAGAGCAGCTATTGATCACAGCTCTATTTCTTAGCTGGACAAAGTGAGGGCTGTTTGAGTTCCTCTGAAGTCTGAACACAGCCGGCAGGATTTGCACCCATGTTTCACTCCTGTGGTCCTATTGTTCCCCTTGCTGCAGTTTACTAGCTGGAACACTGCTCGCCTCTATATAGACCTACAAGGTGTCAGGACGAAGTCAATAAAGCCATTCATGTTTTTACTCATCGCTGAGGCTCTGAGATCAGCTTTGAGGGACCATGTCAAGCTTCAATCACAGCTTTAAGGCTGACCCAGGCCAATCAAGCTTGTGCTGTAAACGTATATAACAAACCACTAAAAATAGTTCTGAAGCCCACATAACATCTTTGCCGAGAGAAAACCACTTTACCCAGTGTCCCATTTAACCAACACAGTCATAACATCACCAACAGTTACGTCACTTGCGCAACAAATTGACAAAAACACTCTTAACACCGCCCTCTAGTATCCATTTCTGATCCACCCTTACAGGAAGTCCACACCCAGGCCATTCAAACAGAACTGGGAATGAGGGACAACCTTGGCGAGGCCCTCCACTGACCCCAGGAGATCAGCGGCAGGCTGCTGGTGAAGAGTGAAGTCCCCTGAGCAGGTGTTGTGGGGCTTGTGCGGCGGCCCGTCCGCAGAAGCCTGACTGGCTGGCTCCAGGCTGCACCGCTTGATTGGTTAAGCTTCATCCAATTCAGTAAGAGGACGGGGAGCGAAGAAAAGTGTCATCATCTATGAGTGCTTCACTTTGAGCCGTAACACATGCCCAAAATAAACATCGACTGGGGTTAAGTGTGCGCCTGCATGTCACGCTCCCAACCATGACACACCCGATTGCTTTTCTCGCACACACATATAGAAACACACATTTTCAACACTTAATGATTTTAATTTACGTCTTTCATCTGCATCACTTATTTTAAAAATGGCAAAAAACAGGCAATACATTGCCTTACAATTGGCATGTGCATTTTGATGTGTTGGAATAACACAGATAATAACACAAGTAAAAACACAGCTTTGTGTTTTTTTTTTATCAAATCAAGGTCCAGTGTGTTGGATGTAAGGGGATATACCATCAGAAATGGAATACAAAATGGTATGTTTTCTTTGGTGTATAACCACTAGAAATTAAGAATTGTTCTAGTAACCTTAAAAAGAGCTGCTTATATCTACAAAAGGAGCTGTTCCTTGTCTACAGAGTCTGCCATGTTTCTACAGTAGCCCAGAATGGACAAATCCAACACTGTCTCTAAATAAAGCCATTTGCATTTCTGTGATGTCCACTGTAGTTTGCAGCCCTGTGGCAACAAGCTAAGCAGCATAGCAAAAACACTGATTTTTCACACTACATTGTTTTATTCAGTGTTTTTACCAATTTGAAACATCGAGTCAGTTGGTTCTAAAGAGGAAGAGAGCTCCACGGATAATTCAGCGCCTAGTAAAAACCTCCTGAATATCTGGATCTTACGTAGTCAGAGAAAAAAGGTGAGCGCACATTCAGAAGTGCTCGACCAGTGGCTCATCTATGACAAAACAAACAGCGTCGTAGAAACACCGATTTGTAACTTGAAACCGTTTTATTCAATGTTTTCACTGGTTAAAGTCGCTTATTTCTGAAAGGAAGAGACCTCTGCGAATAATTTGGCTTCCAGTAAAAACTACCCGAACAATGAACACTGAAGGAATTTTAAGAGAGAGTTTAACGCTTGGCACATGGAAAAAGTTTCATTTGGTTGCAATCCTCAAAGCCAGATGCCATTAATTCCTACACATTGCTCCTTTAAGAGTATAAACATATTTTAAAAAAACTATTTATTTTTTCACTAACCTCAATCAGCATGCCCTCACACAACAAAAAAATTAATCAACCAGAAACTTTACCCATGATCATCTTACTTTTGGTTCCCATCTTAAACAACAATACATATCTCTTGGTCCTGGAAGACAATCACTCTGCTGAGCTCGATTTAACCAGATGAAACACACTGATAAGGTGATTGCAACCACATGGCGTCATTAGCACCGTGCATATGGAGTAAATGTGTCAACCAGCATCACCATACAGCAGAGGACGAGAAGAAACCTTGGCGTTAATGGTTCTGTTTATAAAACACCGCGACCCGGCAGCACTACAAAGAGCCTGAGACGCCAAGTGTTTCTTCTGTGTGAGGTCCCTGCTGCTGTCCTTCATTTGTACACACACGTTTCGCCGTTTGTTAGAGCTGCACAGCAGATGACATCGACGTCAGCGTAACTCTTTGATATGTACTGATTTGGTATATACAGGCAACTATGCTTCTGTCTCTTTACAGTTGCTATTATTTTTAGACTGATGACAGTATTGCACTAAATACTACTTATAGAAAAATGAGCTCATAGTTGGATGATCATATGGAGTCCAGCTCCTTACAGGCAAAATGCTGCATTCAGCTCAGGTAAACTTCACACGGTATGTTCACCCTATAGTGAGACTTAAAAAAAAACTACACAAGGTGCCATAAGCTGCCATCTAGAACATTATGTGTGGACATGGAAGGCTGCTGGTAAATGTAGTGTTCTCTTTAACAGGGATCTTCCACGGTAGTGCTGGGGGCATGAGCTCAGGACACACATGGCACTGAGGGACACCAGAGCGGTCCTACCAAATCCCGTTAGGTAAGCCTGGGTTAGTGATTCCACGCTGCGAGACACTGGCTAGCAGATCCGTCACGTTCCCACTACATCAAAGGAAAGTACAGCGCTGCACCCCCTCCACACCCCCTCTTTCTCGCCATGAGGATCTGCAATTGAGGGTCCAAAGGGAAAAAAGAGTGCACGGGCAAAAGGAGAGAGGGAGCTCTCTTAACTCCCCCCACCACGGCAGAAAAACTCAGCTTAAAAAAAAAAATAAAAAAAATCAGCGATTCAATCCGCTCCTCTCCTCAAGCTGTTGCTCAAGACCATGAGACTGTTCCAACACAGCTGGAGATCACCAACATATCTTCACAGTCAGGTGAAAAACTCTCTCTGCAATATCAACATTTCAGAACCAGGAGCACGCAGTTTTGTCTTTATCTTGTCAACCTTGCATTTATGAGTTCATTCAAACGGTTTCAGAAGCATGTCATGAGCTCAGGAGGTTTTAGGGTTTTGTTTAACCCACAGGGTAGCACATTAACTCTTTGAAACCTGGATTGATATCACTTTACTTGTGCTACATTCAGACACCTTCACAAGTATTTAAACCTTCAAAATCTTATAAAAGAACTGTTCTGCAAATTACAAGATATTAGTAGATTAGAAAAATTATTTTTAAAGAAATTTGGGGAAAATGTCCAAAAAAACAAATTCATAATTATATATTTAAAAACATTTTACAGAATTATTATTATTTTTAAACAGTTTATTTTTTCCCAGTTTATTTCCTTAGGTTTTTGTTTTTTGTCTGTTCCTTTTATTTGTCTTTGTTTGCTATTTTTCATGTACTTTTTAAAATATTTTTTTTACTAGTTTTTGGGTCATTTCTTCCTTATCTGCTCATTGCCTTTTTACCTATGTTTTTAAAAGACATCAAGCCAATTTGCTCAGGTTCTAAAGGGTTAAACAAGAATTATGGTGTATTTTTAACAAAGGGAGGCAGCAACATAATCAGAGAATAGATTTCAGGTCATTTAAAAATATGTACTGTCCATCACTTACATGTTGATCTTTATTTAGAAGTTGCCGTTTTCAAATCCTCACTTGAGTCTAAAACGCTGAAGGACCACTTATTTAAAAGATAAGACAAAAAATGCCTCAAAGCAGTGAACTTCTCTTCTTCCACACATCAAACCTGGAGTGATGACATCCTAAATACTTTGAAGATTTATACTTGGCAACCATTCTCATCAGTACCATTGTGTAGTGCTATGATAATTCTGACCAAAATCATAAAAGCATCTTTCATTTGTCAATATAAAGACACAGAGGCCAGATAGAAAACAACCCTTCCCTGTCATCATAGTCTTTAGTGTTTTTACAAACCAAAAGTTACAACAAACAGAATCAATAAATGTACGCCAGTCTCTTCATATTATCTGATACATCTCAAAATGCCATGATCGAGGCGGCAGACAAATTAATCAGTGTGCCTAATAATCTGATTATTGTTTAATTGTTTTACAATAACTTAAACATTATTTAAATAAGAAAACCAGTTTCATTAATCAGGCTAAATAACCAAAACCTAACACATAGCTAGATATATTCAGGAGAATTAGATTTTTTGAAGACAAATATATTGACTTGGACGCGGTCAATGTATTGCAGTATACCAGGGCCATTAGAAATCCTGAAGGTATTATTTCTAATACGATCAAAAATACAATCCTATTTTCATTAAATTGATACATATATGCTGTATTGTGGCGATGTATTGCAGTGCACAGCATGCACCACTAGAGGTCAGTTTCCACTGGTGGAACAGGAATAGTCGTGGGATAACGTCACAGGACTTGTAAAAAAGGAAAATGCCTCTGCCCCTGTTTGTAAGTCACATATTACCTTATTATAAGATGACTTCATCCTGTGACAAAAGCAGTTTATTAGCCAAGTGATTTTATTCAACAAATCATATCCGTTCAGCCCACTGGAGGTCCTCCAGCAAGAAGGACACCTATTTCCCATCTATTCATTATTCTGTAAACTAGAATTATTTAAACCCAGCAAAACTTTAAGTAGGCTAATTTCCTATAATAAAAAGGGGGCATCCTAGGCTAGAATATGACATACATGCTACAATGACTTCTATACCAACTTAAATTCAACTTAAATACAGTCATATACCAAATACCCCGATAAAATGTCACAAGGATATGAAGGTATGAAAAAAACAGATACTCCCTGAGCTAATATTAACATATGTGTGGCAGTGAGGTGAGATGATAGAAAAGATCACAAATAATAAAATGACTAAACCTCCAATTTGACTATAACTGGGATAAATAATGTAATATATATAATATACCAGCCGACTTCCTGATTTGACCTTATTAAAACAAGACGTTACTTGGGCACCAGTCCCAAGCATCATCTATAAACAAACACAATGCCCTTTTTTTGCTACTTCCAAGAGGATTACACTCACATGATGATGAACTCTCCACTCACTTCACTTTTTTGCTCAGGATACCCTGCAGACTCCACATCCTAAAACAGCTATAGGTTTACGTAAACATGAGGGTATTCATAACACGGCGCCAAAACTCTGAAGTGGTCAACATGTATATGCAACTGAACACCATTAGGCATCTTGACACCAAAATCTCAGCTCTTGTGGTGGAGGCGACCTCTCAAGCTCGAAGCCCTAAAATCTGCTGACAATCAGCTACTCCCAACAGCTCCATCATGACTGGACGGCATGTGCAGGAATGTCATGGTCAATGGAAATCAATCTAAACTACTGGGATTGGGGGGCGGCAGTGGGGCTGGGGATGGAAGAGAATGAAAGGGAGAATGTGCCTTTGATCTCGGTGAAAACCGATCCCAGGCCTGCAGATACTGTGGCTGCGGTGGCCGGCAGCAGAGGCAGCAAGCTGACATTAGTGAGAAAGCCAGAGGACTCATGTTCCGTGATCCTTCCACCAAGCCTTGGCTCTTTTTATTGGATAAGTGAGAGAAACGTATATAAAATGACTACCGTTTTATTGAAGACAGGGTGAGGGGGAAAATTGGGTGAAAAAAAAAAAAAAAGCAGCCATGGTAAATGAAATGAAAGCGGGGCTTTAAAAGTTTTGGCAGCGAGTACGCTGCCTAACTGCCTGGCCTAATTCATCTGCAGTGAGGGGTAATTTCCTCTCATACAGTCAGCTGGTCTCCATACAGACCCTCTACGAATTTTTCAGGGCGTGAGATGCAGTAATCGATAAAATTGACCAGAAAACAAGCCATAAAAAAAGAATTTGGAAAGCATCATTCTCCACATTTCATAAACCACTCTATTTGTAATCTGGAGAGGGCAAATCATGAGGTAATCACGTTTTCTCCACAATGTCACATACTTTCACCCTCTGCAACTTTGGCAGAGGGGAAGCAATGCAATTTTAACATCATCCCGTGATAGAGTTGCGTGTGAATGAAGTTCCTTTACACACAGCATGTGGCATCTGCCCCCGACAATCACATCTGCCTCTGAAAGACGATTCTTATAATAACGCAGAGCTCACATTTCACAACTTTACCCTGATGAAACTAACGTGTATGCACTGCAAAAGCACAAACAACCCAGGGCTTGTGTGAGTGTTTCCTGTATGGAGACACCAAACCATAGCCAGACTAAGGCTGGTTTGTCTCCCCAAGTGTGATACAGAGACGTGGACAAAACAGGATTAGAGTGGACAGCTGCTGGTGTGCCCTGTGCTTTATGTCTGTCTTGAGAGGAGAAATTTGCAAACGGGACAGACACAGGAAGCCGCCAGTGAGAGACCTGCAGCTGGCCTGAAATTAATACCATTACAGGGACGAAATCTGCAACGGCACACGCCACCCCCGGACGGTACTATAACCTCCTCTGCAGGGCAGCCTCGGAGATGTGACGTTGCCTTTAGGCCTCCTCAGTCATGCTGGGCTAATTAGAGGGCTTACTTGGGTCATGCAGACATGTATCACTTAAGATTTTAACAAGATGAGAAATACTGTATCTCTCATGTTAATCTTCTGGGACAGCAGGCATTTGATTTCCAGGGGTCACATCACATATGTTATTGGTGTCAACAATGATGGTACATAAGAGTCAATATTTTATAAAGATACAGAACAACAACACAAACCTTCTGAACATCAGAGGGGAATATTTTTTTGGTTTATTTCATAGATGTATTAAATTTTTAAGTCGAGAAATGTGATCTTACCTGAAATGCTGTCTTTTATTTTTTTTTTAAATCCATTAATTTTAATCCACATTTCATAATTTCAGGTCAAAGGTGATGTAACTTCATAATTTCTGAGTTTTACAGGAATGGTTTTCTCATTAAAACTTGATCTTCCAAACGAAATATGTTACTGAATTTAAAGCACCTGATGTATTAAAATTAAAAGTTTATTTAATAATATATTATGCTGAGTGCATTTTGACCCAAGAGCTTAAAAACATTCTACTTTTATCTAAAAGGGAGGCCATGAAAACAGTCCTATATTGGCTGTTAATCTTTTTTAATATAATGTTGGACTGCAACTAAGGACTATATCTTTGTCAGTGTAACCTGATTAATAAATTAATTGTTTGGTCTCTCAAATTTTCAAAAAATTAACAAGGACGTGTAAGAAGTTACAACACGCATCTTAAAATTGTTATTGTCTAACCAACAGTCCAAACCACAGTATTGATAAGTCGTCAACATTGAATTAGTTAACAAATATTTGATTAATCGGTTTGAGAAAGTTTAAGGACCAAAAAGTAGAGATTCTCTGATTCCAGCTTCTTAAATGCAAATATGTTCTGGTTTCTTTACTCTTCTATGACTAACTGAATTTCTTAGGTTTAAGTGTGGATAAAACAAATCATTTGAGTGCATCATCTTGGGCTTAAGGAAACACTGATCGACATTTTTCAGCATTTTCTGACATTTTATGGGCCAAATAACTAATCAATAAATCGAGAAAATAATCAACAAATTTATCACAATGAAAATAATGGTTAGTTGCAGCCCTAGTCAAAACTATTAAGTATTCAAACTACAATGACTGAAAAATAGTGAATTATAGGCAAATGTTCACATAACAAGATTGAGGTTTTTTTATTTTTTGACCAATCGTCTGGCTACTGAATGCTGCTAATTTTAGTTATTTGTTGTAAACTGGCTGATTGTTTTAAGTATGTTTTTGTTTGTGAAAATCTTTATGCGTTTTTTTTGTAACTTTTTGCTACTTTTTTTTTTATCAGTTCTTTTAATGCGAAATTCATGATGCTGTCTTGGCCACGACTCCATTGAAAAAAAGATTTTGAATCTCAGTGGAACTATTTCAGGTTTAAAAAAAAAAGAAGTATAAATAAAAATAAAAATAAATCAAATAAAAGAAGTCTGAAATCAAAAATTGCTCCTGTTTTCTAAAATAAAAATTTTAAAAATCGCCTATCAAAATTAAGCCAGGAAGCGATGCACATTTTACAATACCTTATAATTTCTTAAACACTTATTTAAGTGCTATAACTCTTTAATTGAATTTCTTTCCTTTTTTTTTCCTTCATAAGCATGGCAAACAACTGATCATGAGTAGGATGTTGTAAAAGTGAGACAGCGTAGCAGAGTCTGTAAACAGATAACGCAACAGGTTGCCCACCTTCTTCTTTCTCAGACTGCATGCTCTATGTCACATTATCAGAATATTTGGCGCTATTATGACACAGTTTACAAACAACTTTTATCACCTCACTTCAGGTCGTGTTTTAAACTGTGAAACCTGACACAGAGCCTAAACCTCAATTTAATCCAAGCAGGTGCAACATGAAGTTAACTCTCTACAGGTCTATCATTATCCTCCATGTTTGTTTTAGATCTCACAAGCGTGTGTTCATAACAAACCAACACTCTCAGCATCGTTTTAACAACTTCTAGCTGCATAAAAAAACATAAACCTTGCACTTAACCAAACAAAGATATACCAAATACACTTGACAAAACAACATTGATTTAAGAGTCGGTTTTCTCACCCCTTATTAAAATAGTCAGCGATATACTGTCACTAAAAATTAAGAAAAGCTCACACCTTTGTGCTCATTATGATTTTTGAACAGCTTTACTTAAGGAGATGCTGATTTTTATTTTGTCGACCTCAAGCAAAAAGTTTTTACATCAAGCATTTCACATCATGACATCATATGAGCTGCGTTAACAAACTGAGTTGGTACTGACCGTTCTGGGCATGGGCGGCGAGAGGGAGCCATTGTTCATGTAGGAGTCGTTCATGTTGTTCATCATGATGTAGCCTGGGTAGCCCGGGTACGGATGGCCTTTACTGTACAGGTCCTGGAGTTTTCCTGATTTAAAAAAAAAAATGTAAAAAGTTACAATTTGCTGTGTGTTTGCAAAAGGCTCACGTATGGCTTTTTTCAATTTTCTTTTTTTTTAATTTATCATCATCAAAACTCTTCGGCTTTCACTGGAGCTTTAAACACAAACAGATCTTACAAATGTTCTTAATGTGTTTCAGTCAATAAATCAGGCCAGTAATAATGACAAAGCTGTGCACAAAGTTTGCTGGCCCATTTTAATGCTGTAATGATATCACTGTCGATCGCTTTAACCCGTGCCCCATTTCGCCTCGGCCTTTTGTTTGTGCCCTTTCTTCCCGTCTAGGAGAGGAGGGTCGAATTATACAAGGGAACAATGGAGCCCCTCTGTGCCAATTAGCACCAATTAGAAGAACATACAGACTGTGTCAAAACAGGAGACGCCCCAACTGTTCCTCTATGCCTTTGACCTCAGAGAGGGGGAGAGCTTTATACAAGAGGCCTCAATGCAGCGCCACTCACCACTCAAATGAGCGCTGCGTAATAAGGCCGGGGGGCTGGGAGTGTTAGTGGTACATAGCCTGATGGTAACATGGATCTTGTTGTGAAGAAAGCCAGTGTTTGGTTTGAGGGTATCCTATTCAGGATTGAAAGAGGGGAACAAAGAAGAGGCACACTCTTCCTCAAAGCCCTAATGATGACCTGCAGCGGCGGGGTCAGACTACAATACCCAAAGAGCAAAGAGCCCCGAGCGGCAGCAACATGTTGCAGCCGCAGAGCTGATGGGGAAACAGTTTATTGGGGTAAAAAAAAAACAAAAGACATTCTGGATTATCTTTACTTGTAGGCTTGTGCCACATGTGCCATACTGATCATTCGTAAAATTTAGTGCAACTCTGTTTTTGCACGCACCCCCATCTTTGAGGTAGGTAACAGGTAGCTGGGTCCATGGTGGTGTAGCATGTCCTGACTAGACTTGAATCTGAGATTATCTGTCTGAGAGCAGCAGAAGACAGGGGCTCTGATAAGAAAATGACCACCAGTGCACAAGTGTGACTGATCTCTTCTGTGTGTGTGTGTGTGTGTGTGTGTGTGTGTGTGGTGTGGGGGGGGGCACACTGGCTGTCCTATAAAGCATGCTGAATTAACAAGCTCTTGCTCAAAGCAGTGTCACTTACCATCATCCGGATGGTCTCTGTGTTTTTCGTGATATGAATCTTGCGGTATTTGGGACTGTCTAGCTGCCTGGAAAAAAAAAGAAATAAAAAAGAAAGAATAAAAAAATTGAAATGATGGTGAATCAATTAGCAGGGCCTTCAAAAGCAGTTACACACACAAACATGCTGATACGGTCAAACACCCACAAAACCCTGCTGGGACATATGCCGCCCCTTTTGCTTGTCACCAAAGCAGAGCAAGCTTGCTTGCACACACACACACACACACACACACACACACATTTCTATCTATAGAGAGGTGATGGAGCAGCCTGCATCAAAGCTTCAAAAGAACCACTTAATTAAGCTTCATGTCCTTAAGGAGCTTACAAATTAACTTGTTTTCAATACTATAGGTCCACTCTCAATTTCATCTCTGTTTAAGGCTTCTTCTAAATTCAAATGAATGGAGCGTATTTGTGTTACAAATTAAAACGTCTGTGCAAAGTGAAATAAAATCATCCCATGATGAGAAGGGAAAAATGGTGGAGACAGTTTTTGCCTCACAAAGAAAAATGAACTGCTTTCCGCACATCCATTTCCTTTCTGTTTCCAAATCTGAATTGGTAAGAGGACCTCTTTTTGGAGTTCAGACCCCTCAGGATGGCTTCAAGCTGAGTGAGGGGAACTTCACTGGATTCCTAATTAACATTCAGCCTCTGTCTCGTGCGTCTCCAGGATATTCGGTGGTGGATGTGTACAGTCTCGTTCAGGATGTGGCGAAAATTTCATTAACACTGCGGTTAATGACAAAAACAGCCGAGTAACTTTGTGATGGGGGGAAGCTGCAGCCTGCATCCTGAGGTTGGTGCACGGGTACACGGATGCAGGAAAAAATACATTTTGACTGTGCTGTTTCATGACTACTCCCTGTCTTTATGTATGATCATAAAACAACAACTTGCAAGTACGGAATATAACGCGAGAGTAATAATCATAGAAACTTTAGAAATCCATAATTCATAATTCTTCCATTGAGATTATTTATACATTTACATACATGGTACATTTATTCTGATTTACCTCTCCTTTAAACATGATTAGTAAGGGCTAGTAAAACCAAATGCAGCTGTAAATGTGTTTAATATTTTCTAAACACAAAAGCATTAAAAATAATTTTTGGGCACCATTAGTTGAACAAAAAATGAAATATGAGAAACAACCGGATGAAAAAATAATTGTTGTCTTTTTGTTAATTTAAAAGTTTTGACATTCAAAATAAATTAATCACACTATTTGTCAATACATTTTAGAACACGTGTGCTAAACAGATACATGTGCTGGTGTTTACAGCTGCTGAAGGTTAAGTGTACGCCTGCAAACACAGCTATTAGCCTACTTATCACAGCAAGCACACAAGGCCCAATTCTAACATCTAAAAATATTCTGTGTTTATTTTCCCCAAATGTCATGACAAATTAATGAACTATAGCTGCCGCAGACAAGTTTAAATGTCAATTTAGGCCTGTAATGTCTTCAAAAATAAAACGATTTGGTGCTGAATATGTAACATATAGAGGAGGTTTCTGGAGGTGAAGCTGGTGCACCTGAGTCTGCAGACTGCGGTGGCATCATTAAAGCCATTATTTTTTAAAATATAATATAAAATACAAAGTGCAAAAGAAGCTATAAATGCACCTGAACTCAGCACTGTACATTTTATGATAAAAATGCTTCACATGCACTATAGAACGGATGGGCTCTGCAGGAGAAAATTATTTAAGGCCTATATTGTCAATTTGCTCTTTGAAGCACCCCTTTTATTCTGTGCTGCCAGATGATTCAGACAAACCCAGAGTCATTAGAAAAAAATGCCAAAAGCTTAAATGAAAACCAGGTGCTTTAAGAATTAAAAGGATAAAAACAAGTTTGTTCCCAGGCTTGATGCAGGCTGTGATGGAGTTCAGAGTTGATACCCACCTTCTTCCTCATCATTCACTACATCGGTCTACACACAGTTACTCACATCGTGGCTGTTGCTGTTGGGGCTGCTCTCTGACTCGTTGACCAGAGATGACTTGATGTCTGCCAGGTCTCCCTCTTCCTCCGAGTGGCTGAGCTCGGCGAAGATCTGCTCCTTATGCGGGTCTCCTTCGTCTTTGAACGGGATCATTTCGTCTGTGGCGCACAGCTCCGGGTCTCCGCCGCCGCCTGATAACTGTGGCATTTTTTTTTTATTTTGTTTGTTGTTTCACCAAGAAATTGGGAAGCCGACACACACACGCCAGCAGTGTCCGAAACTACAGGAGGGGGAAAACTCCCACTAAAATCCCCCCGAAACCGAGTGAACGTCCCCCTCTTTAACCGGAGCGTCGACCGGGAGTCACTCGGAGAGGAAGCGGCGTGCAAACACGCTGCCGGTGTGTTTTTAGTGAAGCAACAGGAGGAGTGTGGCTGATTTCGGCGTCCTTTTTTTCACCACGAGTGCTTAAAACTAAAAAAGAGCCGAAAAACTTAAAGTCTCAGATTGAGAGTCCGGTGCACGCCTCAATGTCATGAGGGAAAAAATAAAAAAAGGAAGACAAACCACGAGTTAAAATCTCATCACTATTTTTTCACTCAATACACACACACACGAAATGACGACGGATACGGTCCAGTAAAAAAAATGACTTAAAAAGTGCATTTAAAAAAAAGTGAGTTTATTTCCTCGGTGGTCCAGTGAAGAAGCTCCTTGAAAGTGTGGAGTGAGAAAAAAGTAGGCTAAAAAAAACCAAAACACCGTGTGGAGGTGAAAAGGTAACTGAGGGATGTGCAGTTTTAACACTTAGCGAGGACAACAAGCGACGCTGCTTTCATGCTTCAAATACATCCTCAACGCAGGAGGGATAAAAGCAAAAAAGTCATAAAACAATCAGAAAAAGACTGGAAAAAAACATCGACTTCCCACTGCTCCCGCACTGCTTCCACAGTGTAATGTAACCAGTGTGTGTATGTGTGTGTTAGTAATGTAGCCGTGCGCCCTCCTCCTCCTCCTCTTTCTCTCTCTTCAGTCATTGGGAGGAAGGAGAGATGAAAGGGAAGCCGAGGCTCTGATTGACACCGCACCGATTGACACTCCTCCTGAGAGAGAGATTTATACACAGAGAACAACAAATGGGCAGACAGGAGAAGAGAAAGAAGAGAAGGAAGCGGCGAGGCACGCGCTGTGTGTGATGAGTTAAAACAATCAGGACAAATAAAAATAATTGAAAATAGAAAACAGGTCGAGTTTAACCTAGTTTGGGTGGAATTTAATCTAAACGCAAGAATTGGCAATACTGTTATTTTTGTAGAAATGCAATTAGAAGAAAAAACACACATTAAGGGCTGGTTCCATGTGTAAAAAGCATGTGGCTACACATTTCCATCAACATATAAATTTGTCGTATGGATTTATTTTTGTATTTAGGCTATTTGGCAACATCTGGGAAAACAGGGGTGTGTGTCTGTTTTGTTTTTTGTTTGTTTATTTTTACGTCTCTTTAAATTGCTTTGTATTAGCAATATCAAGAGCATGTTTGTGGTTTCCCAGTGCTGTTGATGTTTTATGACAATATGTTCAAATATGAAATGTATACTATTTTTATTTAATAAAATAATATTATAGCCTATTAATTTTGTTGGCCTCAGAGGCAAGATAACAAAATGTGATTGGGGATAATGGTCTAGTTAAATAACTTGAAACAGGCCAGGGCTCCCAGAACTTTTGCCCCCTAATTTTTTAAAGTCTCATACGACCATTTATTTGTCTTATTTATAGTAGATGTGTATTTTGATATGTTATGTTAGTGTATTGTGTTGTGAAGTATGAATGTGTATTTTTGTACTGTAAACATGTAGGCCTTACTGAGTTCACCCCAGAAAAAAATGCTGCTGCAAATGGGGATCTTATTAAACAAACAAAAAGAATGGATTTACTTTCTAAATGAAAAGATGACAAATTTGACCAGATATTATTTGCATTCATTAATACACTCACAATAATAAAGCCCAGTTTTGGGATCACAAGAGGACTAGGTTTACTGTTTTCCACAATTATTGAAAAAATGCGCGCACACACGCTCGCAGATACACAAAAATTATAAATCGTGTCATTAATTAAGAGTAAGAAATGTGCAAATATCAAGCAATGTACACATGGAAAGATGATTAAAAGGAAAGAAGAGTATTTGAGGCTCAAATATTTCACAAGAAAATATAAGAAAAAAGGAAATAAACAAAAAAAAAAAGGCAGCAGAAGTGGCGTGTTTTCTGTGTCTGTCTGAGCAGTGAGAGATTGCGTGAGAATCAAAGTTGGGATGGGGAGGCAGATCTTTATAAAGCGCGGAGGTGGGGTTAGCGGGGCGGAGCCGCGGCTGCCTTTGATCTTGCGGCGGCTGGCTCTTTCATCCCCAACTCCCCCCGCCCGGTTTCCCCCACCACCACCACTAGCACCACCACCCTCCCTCCCTCCTCCTCGCTCTCCCTCGCCTTTGTATGACTAAATTTGGTCCGAGTGTGGAGCCGGGCCAACATTTCCACGTGTGCGTTCATCCCAGCTGAGAGAGAGAGAGACAGAGAGAGAGAGAGAGAGAGAGAGAGAGAGAGAGAGAAGGGGTTCTCTTCCGGGTAAGGAGACAGCGCAAAAAAAAAAAAAGATCAAAGGCTTTTGGGTTTTGGAAGCAGAGTGTGGATTCAAAAGAGCAGAGACTGGCTGCATTCCAGAGTATAGCGGAAAGCGCGCGCTCCCTCACGCGCCCGCACTCACATATACGACAGCACGCACCAGCGCACGCGCGCGCGACACAGGCACCAACACGCGCGTAAACACAGCACTGAAAGAGAGAGAGTTAATTAGAAAGATTTCACACAGGCAGACCCGAACAACCAAACCTTTCATTAAAAAAAACCTTTAACATAACGTTTCTTGTTTCCAGCCAAAAAATTACACTGTAAAATCTGACAAGTTTATCTTACTTAAAATACTCCTTGAAACCAATTGCCTTGAAAAAGGAAGTTAGATGTAACTATTAATCTTAATTTACAGTACTGTGCAAAAGGCCACCTCAAACACCTATTTAAGCATGTTGTCATCATACGTCTTTATTTCTTAGTAGTCTCTTTACTAAACTACAAACAAAACATACAGGAAATATGTAAACACTAATAAAAACGCAAATATTTCAGAGTAAAATATCTTCAACAGGCTAAAGTTGTAAGTATTTAAAGTGACCTCTATTTCCATTCAGCATGTCTTGAACTCATTTGAGCAGACAATAGCTGTGTTCAAAACCATTCCCTATCACAGAAATAGTGCACTATATAGTATGTTCACCATTTTGTAGTATTGTTTGAATTCTTAGAGGTCAATTTCATCCACTATATAGTAAACTATAAAATACCCACATTGCACAGCAAATTTGAGTTCACATACGATTTACCCTACATTTTACTCCCGTATATTAAAATGCAAAGTGTTTTTGGTGTATTTCCACAAGAAGAAAATTCCAACCTAGTTTCCAAAATCTCATTTGGTTATTCCCTATATAGTTCACTATTTAATACACACCATACAGAGAATAGTGAGTGAGTGAACAGTTTTAAACACAGCTAATATATGATTTACATCTGGTGTATTTACACATTGCATTCAAGACATGTCCAATGCTCAATATTTATTGTTTGAGCTACCTTTTGTTATGGATGTATGATTCCATGTTTCACACTAAATGTTTAATTCAGTCTGTACAAGCCATTTTGTTCTGATTTTTTTGGTGCTTTAATTCATTCTGCGTGTTATCTGTATTCTTTGTATCTTAATGAAGAGACTAAGAATAAAAATATGTTCTCAATACAACTTTGCTAAAACAACAAATCTATGTTGGCCTAAGACTTTTGCACGGCACTGTATGTTAACCTTATATCTAAATTTTAAGATTTCTAAAAATTTTGCTGTATTTACTTCATTTTGTGGAGTTGTAGCAACTTAATGTCTATTTAAATTACCTTGTTCTGTCTAAGTCTTTGCAACTTCAGTAAACCAAATTAGTCTGATTTAACTTGATCATCACAGAGGATTTTGCCAAAGATGATGTTAGGATATTTGTGAATTCTGTTTTGTCAACATGTTTAGGAAAATACAAATATGACTGACTAGTTTGCAACCAGCAGAATACAAATATATGGCACAGTTAACTTGGTTTACTCAAGTTGCTAAAACTTAGACAGATTTATTTTTTTAAACGTGTCATTTAAGTTGCAACAACTTCACAAAATCAAGTAAATATAACAAAAGTTTAAGTAAGCTTAACAATTAGATATAATGTAAAAATAAATTAAGATTAATATATACATTTTTAATTTTTAAAAATTAAAGTCAACTTGTCAGATTTTACAGTGTAGAAGAGTAAAAATGTGATACAAGGTACAAACTCTGGCTGTTTCCCTTCCTACTCTGTGAAAAGTGTCAGTTCTACCTAATTATCTTTAATTTAATTATCCGACACTTTTTTCTGGCACAAGCTGAAATGATGCTACCTTCATCCACCACTGCCCTAAAACCACGCTAGGAACAACCTCATTGCCTTGAAATATATTTTTATTCCGTGTCTTTTACAGCATTCACCTTGGATATGGTCTTAATCATAAAACTGGGAGAAAAGGGGGAAATGAGGGGGGAAAAATGATTTTAGTAGGCCTATTAAGATACTAAAAAGAGACAGTGCAGGCCTGCAGGGCCTGAGGTAAGAGGTGAAGAGATCCAAACTGTGAAAAATGAAACAGATTAAAGAAATCACAGGACTAAATGATTCATGTTTGGTTTTTGGCTTTGGTTATTGGCATTGTAAGATATAAAATGTAACATTTGTGAGGGATATCAACCTTAATCCTAATGTTCTGTTTGGGGTGCTGTGAGACCTCAGGCCCTCTTTGGCAGCTATTAAAACATACTTAACATTGTTTTAGTACCTTGATATTTAATGACGCTTACTAGTTTTGACTATAAACATGATTTTGAACTGCAGAAAATGGCACTTCTGTTTGGGGTGTCTTTAAAATGGTTAAATACATTCGATTCATTGAAGTATGATTGGTCGCAATACTTTTTATGCAGTATACTCCTCCCAATTCCCAAATAAGTGTATTTGGGTTTCTAAGACTGAAATTTAGAATTAGACATCTCAAACAATAATGTCACTATTTAAGATAACTAGGGCTGCACCTAACGACTATTTTTTTATCGATTAATCTATCGATTATTTTTTCAATTAATCAATTAATCTATCGATTATTTTTTAAATTGATAGGCCCATAGCCTATAATATTAAAACATGCTATATTTTTGGTGTCGCCTAGTAACATTGCTTTATGGTCTATGGTCAATTCTGCCTAGTTTACAAATTCTAATTAGTTAAGAAGAATAGTAAAAACAAATGGACAGCAAGTTTGTCCAGGGAGCTGATGTTAGCTTGCAGTCTATGGTAGCTAGCTAACCTTCAGTTACCAACTGTATCCAACTTAACTGATTTAACAACAATTTACCTGTAAGCCAAAGTCAATGAAAACAAAGCTTAATGTTTGTTACCTTTTAAAATATTGTTTAAGGTTTAAGGCTGGATCTAGTGGTTGTGTGGGTTTTTTATCCACCTCTACTGTGGTTGAACATTAAAGTGGCTGCAAAAAAGCACGTTCCAACAGGCAGATATGCATCTTCAAGTGTCATCTTCTCTCTGTAACTGGTATTTGTTTTATATGATACTGTTTTTCCTCTAAAAGTTAATTTACTTTGTCAACTTTTTGTTATCTCTCCTCTCAGGCACCTCAACACTAAGGCAAACAGAAGAAAAGAGTATGCTCCGGAGATAGTGACGCTGTTCCCCTCCCTTAAGGATCCATTTACCAAGGAAGGCTATGTAAGTCATAATTATTGTTGGTATAATGCTTTCATGTCATACTAACATGTTGTGACCTGATGCTATGTGCATAACATTGATATTTGAATACTCTTAAATTTCTTGTGATTTTAGAATTAAACGGCATTTACTTATTTATTTTTATTTTAGGAACACTTCTATGATGCTGCAAGCAGCACAGGATACATTTCTTGGCATCTGAAAATAGTCCAGAGGAGGATCAGGATCCCCATCTTGCACTGGCTGGTAAAAAGATATTAGTGAGTTATCACTTCTTTAATTTAGTTTTCTCTGACTGCCTATTGCTTGTGTCTCATTTGAGTTTCAGTTATCTGTATAAATGACTCTAAGTTTGAAAAGTAAAAATAAATGCTACTTTGGAAAATTGTTTTGTTTTTTGGAATTAATTCTTCTGTACTTTGTTAATTAATTATAACATTTTTTTCTGTGAAGATCAGGACACTTAGTGGCTTACTAACACCACTCAACTAGTACAAAATATAACTCAGGACAGTGTTATAGATCTAATCTCATGGTGTTGCTTTAACTCTGTTTGGTGAGTTATAAAACGAACTCTGGCATAGTGTTAAATGTTTAACTATTTCAAAAGTGTTAATTTAACCCTGAAAGTGAGGAGCTATATAAATCATGGAAAGGTGTTGAAAACAATTCTGTGGGAGTTAATTCAACAATGGACTTTTTGCTGTGGCAGAAGACAAATTTGCTGTTATGTTACATCATGCAAAAAGGTTATCACAGAGGATTGCTGTAAAAATGTATTTCATTATATTCCAAGACTTTACCAAAACTTTCAAGAATCTATCTAATTACATGACTTCCCCAGGCCTGGAGGACAAGATAGTTAAATTCCATGACTTTTCCTGATTTCCCATGACCATGGGAGCTCTAACAGCAATGGGGAACAATGAAGAAACAAAGCCAATATTGACCAAACACTGAGGTTAATTAAAAAATACACATTATCTGTCCAAAGAAATATTAATAAACATATCACTTAGAAACTATGCCGGACACTCCAACAATCATAAAAGCCAGTTGAATGATGCTATTCAAGGTGCAAACATCAGATAATTAAGAAGAAAAAATAACCTATAGCGAATTATTGCAAATGTTACATAATGCAGTTTTGTGGGTTGCATATTAGCTCACAAAGGAACAAGGAAAAATACAGTTCGGGTAGCAATTATGTTTTCTGCATGGACTTTATTTCAAATAAACTAAAACTTACTAGGTTTTTATATTCTGGTCTTGCAAAGGGAAGTGTAGTTTGGGTGAGTGAGAGATTCATTATTTAATGCCCTCTGCTGCATGATGAGAGACCACTGCAGAGAAGTGAGGAGGGGTCATACGTTCACCAGGACACTAATGTACATATTTCACTGAGCAATATGGATTTTTTTCATTGAATTTTCATTTATTTATGGAATATTGTTTGCAGCAGTGGAATAAGTACATCAGTGATAACCCAGCATGGAGAAAGATACGGCTTTGTTTGCTGTGTAATAATTCTAGTTTAGCGACTTGATGACAAGGCGACCAGCGGCAGCCTCTCTAATGAAGACGCTGTCAAAACCACCTTACACACTTTTCTCTTGACATCAAAATACATTATATTCTCAGGCGAGGCTCGGTGTATCTCAGCCCTGGTTGTTAAAATAACCAGGAAAGTCGAAGTGGGGAGAAAAGAGAGAGAAGGAAGGAGGGGGAAAAAACAGAGCTACATTAGCATTTCTCTCCTAATGAGTTCATAAGAGTGACCCCTCTGGATCTCACATGAAAAGAAAGATTTCCTGCTGAGCTGTGACCTGAATTCAGTTGTCTCTCACTTTAGATACTACATTTTGCATGTTATATAAGGAAGGAATATATCAATACACACGGCATAATTTATCGTCAGCGGATTTCGATTCCTTATCTCCCTTCTTAAAAAAAACCAGTATTCAATCTGAGGAAGAAACTATATATATTATAGGACTTCACATCAGGGTGAGACACAGAGTATTGACGAACATAATGCATATGTAGCACATTTTGTTTTAGATGTTTTTTTCCCACCTCTTATAAAGTTAGAGAGCATATCAGTTTAGCAGACGAATTGTGTCAAACAAAATGCTCTTTGTTGGTACAACATTCAGTCAAGGTCCTCTTTAGATCTATTATTGTCTCATCTTTTATCTGTTCTATTTTCATTGCAATGCACAATACTTCAAACAGAAATTACCCTAATTATCTCCCGTTCGCGCTTTGTGCTGTCTACGTGTGCGTTTCTGTGTCTGCATGAAGGAGCAAGCCGCCTGTTCAGTGTGACGATTTGTCAATATCAGTTCCTAAATTCACCTGCCAGGTGAGTTCAGCGGTGATATCCCTGCTCTGCTGTCTATTCCACCTGCTAGTCATTCATAACAACTTCCTTGATGTCGAAATTATAGCCCTCGTGTTCGCAGCCATCTCCAAGAAAACGACAGGAAACAAACATCAAATTATGATGAAAAGAGCTTGCAATTAAAGCAGAGAAAAGACACCATTTATCAAACGTGCAAATCAAAAACGAGGGAGGTCCGAGGTGAGTGATTATTTGTGCTGCTCTTTGATTGGTGGGGGATGAGTCACCTTCTTGAAGGGGAGGAAAGTGTCTTGGGGGTAAAGTGAGGAAGAGAGGGGCAGACGTGTGATCTGCTGATTTATGGCAATGCTGTCAGGAGGCTGTCTCAGACAAACTGTCATTAAAATTAAATTATCTCCTTGATGGAAAAGGAGGGGAATTTGTATTGCTATGTATATATTTTGGATGTGTCCAATTTGGAAAGGTTAGGCATTAGAGTTTATAAAAATAAAAGCAGTAAATCCAAGGATACAGGTAAGGTAAAAAACATCATGACAGTTCTGGGGAAGAAATTTAAAAGAAGATAAAGGAGTCTGCAGACATGCTAACGGCTCTGCGATGCTATACAGAGGTGCTTTGAGATAAATGCTTTCACAAGTTCTCATTCCAACATGGTGCCGCTTTGTCATTTGCGTCCACTAATGACGTTTTAGGTATATTTCTGCATCAGCTGTTTATGCTTCAAGATGGCGCTACTGTGATGTCAACAAATGCACATGGTGGAATGACACAGCACGTCAATATGTTTAGACAACATAAGCACATGGCAACCAATGCCAGGACGTCAGCAAATGCACACGCTGGTATGGATGGTTAGGTTTAGGCAATAAAGTCACCGATGGTTAAGTTAAGGCATAAGAATCATAAAAAGAAAAAGTAACCAGGGTGACGTTAGCTTCCACACTGGCCAACAGAAAAATGTCATCCCTGGGACACTCTTCACTGCAGGATGTTAACGGGTGAAATCTCTAAATCTTTTTCTAGCAGAATAAATACAATGTTGTATGGCTGTGTGGGTACTGGTTCCACAGTTAATCTGGAACCAAACTGTTGGACATATTGATATTTTGACTTCATGATTGCGCTAAAAGAAAAGATTACCAATTCACCCAGATGAGATTTCATTGCAATCATTCCAATAGCTCTTCAGAAATTTGACTCAGAACAAATCTTGAAAATGGCTTTCTTTTACAAAAATGCGATTTTCTTAGCTTTTTGTCAAAAAATTATGTTTTTTGATGAAAATGCACAAATGATGTTGATGTGTTTATAGCCCTGCCCATTTAGTACTTTAGATTTTATATTTTGTTATATTTCTATATTTTTAAATTCTGATAGGTATATACACAATTTCTGTTTATCCTACTGTCACTTTCGCCTTCTTATCTGTACTGCTTGAGCTGCTGTGACAAATGAATTTCCCCGGTGTGGGATCAATAAAGTTTTATCTTAAAAAAGGAAATGAAGAAGCTAGAATTAAATGTTATTTTTGTGTATGAAAGCTGAATATCTGTTCTTGTATTCATTTTTTCTAAATTAAAAATACAAAATATTCTGAAGATCTTAAAAGATTAGTAAATATGACCAAAAATGCTGGCGCTGGCTGGCAACTTAATAACAATACTCTGGCAGGGAAAGAGCAGCATTATCGAATTATATATCGCGCTAAATATCGATATCGATCAATATGGGGAAAATTATCGTGATAATACTTGGGGCCATGCAGCTAACAATGTAACATTACTACATTTTAAACAATGCACTTGAAAAAAAGTTTCCTCATGAGGATCCTCTCCTCCGCCCACTGCACAGATTACCAAATCCAATCAGCAGACTCCTCTATTGTCTTACTCACAAAGATAAAGAATGATTCACACAAAGTGGCACCTGACTCCACCCTTCTATCCTTGCCAGACGGTGAAGCTGACAGAAAAGAGAGAAGCACTGACTAAGCTCCTCATAGAAAGAGAGGGAGAGTTAAGGATCACTTTCCCCCTCAGACTTGGCTCACTCTCACAGGCAAGACGGTATTACCTTACATTCTCCAAGCTTCAAAAACCAGAGTGCTTGCATGCCACCATCATTGATGGACTACATTGGACAAACATGCACTGACACAAACCTTATCTCTTCTCTGCCTTTCCTCAACACACATCACTCTGAGACTTGTATGTGTTGCCTCACCACAGCCAAAAGAAAATCCTCTGGGGCTATAATATCATGACAGGCAGTCTTTCTCCTCTGTGTGCGCACATGCAGCCCCGTCCCGCTGTCACTCCTGAAGACTAATGGTTCAGATTAACACTTGGCTGACCCAGGTGCCTTGAGGGAAACTAATGGTGAGGGTGTTTTCCTACAAACTTCACCCAGCTGGGACCGCCACCTTCTCCGCAGCAGACTGTCAGTTTGCAGGAATCTGCTGAGCTTGCCCATTGGCACCATGGGTCTCTATTGTTGATAGGGGCAGTCGTTTAATTCTGTGTGTGCTGTATAATTGATGCATCACACAGTGCAACACAAACTTTACTGAAATATTTGAAGACGTATTTCACTGATATAAAGAAGGCCCTCATAAACAGAGAAGAAAGGTGCTTTCGCTCAAGAGGCAGAAACCTCGAGCTACAATGCTATGCTCCTTACGTAACGTGAAATGGTCCGTGTGAAACAATGGCGGCCAGCCAGATCTCGAATAACAGTTAAATGGTCAGCTAAAACATGTTTCTGAAAACGTTTGAGGCGAGAAATAGAAAACTCAGTGACAGAATCTTGCTTTATACTTGATCAATGCTGCTTAGTTTTACAGTTTAATCTGTGTTTTCTCTGCCACCGTTTTCACTGTGCATAAAACAGTGCGGTGGCACTTCCTGTTCATAAACTCTCACCATTACGGCAAAACGGGGCATTTAAGCACATTTCTGAAAACATTTTAGGCAAGAAATCGGCAGTGCAGTAACATAATCTTGATTTATATTCAGTCAGCACTGCCTAGTTTTATGATTTGATCAGATTTCAGTTCCAGTTTGACAGACAGAGAGAGGGACAGGTGTGTCTCTTGATCAGCTGTATACCCTTTGAGCATGCGGTGGAGGCAGCAGGGTTGGCAGCGGGGTTGACGTAAATTACAAAACACAATTTTCGGAAAGAGGGATATCCAGGCACTGGTTTGATGGAGTAAGCTTTACCACAGTTCATCTACACATACTACCAAATGATGCAAAGCTGGTTGAAAATCAGTGAAGTATCCCTTTAAAAGAAGATCAGAAAAAAGCACATCTTCTGCAGTATTTTTGTCCTCTTCTAAGTGAAAGTTTAGAGGTATTTCCTTCGGTTACGCTGTGGGAAAAGGGCAAGGTCTCAACTGGTGTAATTGATCAGGTTAGAGAGGCATGACAAGGCTCCTTTTTATTGCGCAGGGCCTACATATGTCCAGAGGCTGGCCAAGCTTCACCACCAGCCGTCCTCCACTGTGCACTGCTGTGTTGTGCTACATTCTTCAGGTCCAAAGGGGAAGTGGTGCAGTCCTCTTCACGCACACAGCTACTCCTTTCATCCCACTGTGTTATTGGAGAAAGCATTGAGCACTGCGTCGGGGCCTGCTGTGTCAGGGTCAGAGGTCAGAGCTGACCTGCTAAGAGGTCGCGGGGCCCCCATCCAGTCTGTAATCAAGCACACAGCACACCTCACCGACCCCGCTCCTCCATCTGTGCCCGTCGCCCAGCCTCAGCTGGCCTTGGCTGCCTGAGATCAAACACGGAGCGGCGGTACCTCTGGCCCTGTGTTATCAGCCTGGGTGTCTCATCACATCAACACGCAGGGCCAAACAGTAAACACAGCCAGCCTGGTTTTGCTCACGGTGTGTGTTTGTGTGTGCGAGATTGTGTAAATACATCAGTATGGAAGCCTGTGTGACTGCACCTCGCTGTGTGAAGGTTAGGGTTAGGTATTGTTTAGATTTAATCAATTCAGATTTATAATGAGATTCTGCTTTCACATCTCTGGTTCTGATTTTGCCTTTTAATTTGACTACGGCAATGAAAATAATAATTTGAAAGAGCAAATTTATAAATGTGTTATAACTAGGGCTGCCGACATCAACCAGTAATCCAGTAATCGCAATGCAATTGAGGGCTGTACATAATGTGTTTTTTTGTTTGTTTGTTTGTTTGTTTTTTAATCACCTTAATCACTGGCTAACTTGCTCATCTTTAAGAGGCCGTACCAGACTGAGCTTTAAAGCTAGAGTGACGATAGCGATATATAAAACTAGTAGACCTGAACAACCAACTGTCTCAGGTACCAACAATGCCATGCTAGCTTCTCAGCAAAAGGACAAAATTTAGGCTAGATTTCAACAATGGAAAAACAGCATGGCCATTTCACAGAGGTCTCTTAAGCTCTGACCACAAGATATCTGAATGAAAATGGGTTCTATGGGTACCCATGAGTCTCCCCTTTACAGACATGCCCACTTTGTGCTAGTCCCATGCAGTTCTTGCTGTCATTTTATTCCTACTCAAGACAGTCTGGTAAGAATTGCTTTATCTTTTCAATATGGACTTCAAAACTGTTTTGAAATTAAAAAAAAAAAAAAAAAAAATGGAATTGAAAACGTGATTAAAAATACGATAAAGCATGATTAACTATTGTAATTTTGCTAGTAAAAATAATTTATAGTTTGAAAGCCCTGGTCATAACTGATTTTTTTTCAACTACTGAAGGACACAACATGCTGTAAACACTGATATATTATTACCACTTAAAGTCCATATGGCGAACAGTTGCTTGTTTAAACATCCAGCAGACACGGAACAACTTAAACATTTGAAACTTTGTTGCAAACACTTTGACAATTGCAAATCCAATATTCATTCTTCCTTTAGTTGTGTTGTTGGTTTCTACCAACTCCTGAGGGAAATGCCTGGCAACTGAGCTGCAAAATACTCCAGTATGTGCTTAACCTTCAGTTGCTAAGTTCTAGCTCTTTTTTCAATACACACGCTCTGACTCCATGCATCAGCCCAGCATTGCAGGGATGTCTATACAACCTGCTTGAAGGTGTGGACTTAACTGATAATGATCTTGTGCTGGTGAACCAGCAGAACATTTTTCTGTGTCCTACTCTTAAACTTTTAATGGCTGTGAAGCCCAGCTCTCTGGCTTGGCGGCAGGCATGGAATACAAGCTGCCTAGTGGGCCACTTTTATTGAGCAGAGTTGGCACAGTGAGATAACCGGAGCTTTGGCCTAACTGCAGATATGGTGCCACTGAAGCTGGGCACTTTCGTATTCTGAGTTGAAGTTTTTCATTTTAAGGCATTCGGGGTAAAAAAAACACAAGGTGCATAAAGCTGAAAAACGTGGGGCAGTCAGCATCACAAAAGCAGTGAGCAAAATGCTTCACTTTCATTGTAAACCATTACAAAGAGCTGCTACTAGGCTGCTAAATAACACTGTCTGATCAGGACAACACACCTGTTTTTTCTCCAGTTGGACGCACTAGCATTAGTTTCGTAAATACTGTAAAATTATGGCTTTGACCTGAGACATCAGAAACACTGTTTTCTCATAACATGTTATATTAAAATCGTTTTGTGTATTACCCCCTTGCATGTTATTATTTTAACACAGTGAAACAGTAGGTGCATACCTTGCAATCAGCAACTGATAAGTGAATTTAAAAAAAGCATCAGTCTTCTCATAAATTTAGATGAGTTTCAGTTTTTAGTGGGTTTTTTGTTTGTTTTGTTTTTATATAGAGAGGGTCTATGTGAAGAGCCCAAGCAAGCAATATTTAACCAGGTTGGTAGCTGATTTCCTGTGTGCGCCAGGATATTAACTGTTAAAACCACTGGAGTGTGATACTTATTTGTGCTGATTGATTTCTTCTAGTCTCACAGAAGAAAAGTCCACAATTCCCGGGAGTTGTTACTAGAGAGGAAAGCATTTCCAGACACAGGCACATGCTGCCAATTTGACAGGTTTAGTTAGGCACCTTGGCTCCGCTCCTTTGTTGTATTTAAAAAGCATCAGATGAGTGTTTTTTTATAGGCTGGCTGTGTTTGACTCTATTTCAGAGTGGGGAAACAACTCATTTCTTTCCTTTGTCTAAGGGTTTTCCCCCCACGTCTCCCGACACGAAGAAATTGTTGCAAATGAGTCATTTCTTCTTGGCAGGCCTGAGGCGAGGGAGAAAAAAGAATGGCCATGTTCTCAAGTAGACAAAAGTGATTTACTTATCCTGTCACTGATTTAATTTCTTCTGATGGAAGTGGTGATTACTGATATCGAAATGACTTTTTTGGTGATATCTTGAATTACATCTCTGAAAATAGTTTTGTCTGTAAAAAAGTTCACACATGCAAACACCGAATTGAAAAGTTCTGTTTGGGATTGTGTGAGTAGGAAAAGACTTTTGGAATTGTGTGTTGAGGTTTGTGTTTGTGTGCATGCATGACTTCATGTGTTGGTAAATGATTATGTTATTGTTATGTCGGCCTGGAAGGAGAGATCAAAGGCAGACCTTTTCTCTCTGTAACTGGCCTTCATTTCTGAGCCGACTCTAAACTGAAAATGTCTTATTTTCCCCTCCACGTTGCTGTGAGCTGAAACATGTGGTTGCAGGTAATATTTCTGAAGCGTGATACATACAGTATGTGGGGCCCGAGACATACAGTCTGCTGTTAAGTTGCAGCCTGTTTTGTCTTGTTTCTAATTTTATTACAGCTGAAATATGCGGCCAGGAGAGCGTTTGAACTCTTGGCCTCAGTCTCGCCCAAGTCGCGGCCCAAATTGAGCCAAATTTGAAACAGTAAAATCCCAGAGGATGTATAGTGAAGTGGCTGTGCCAAAATCCTTTTTGCCCTGCCTCGCCCTGCCATCTGCTTCATAAAGTGTAGTCACGAAAAGGCCTGCGAGAGTGATATTTAGTGCCACCACACCTTAAAGAATGTTCTGTAAACATTCATACTATTTTTCCTTTTTTTCTTTCACAAAATGTATCAGGAAGGCATTTAATTCAGGGTGTGGTGACCTACTGCCCTTGCTGATTTTTCCAGTGTTTGTGCCTTGCTGTTTATGTCATTTGCTCTCCTCTGAATCATTTTTCTTGCACTGGCTTTAAATTGGAATGATTCTCATAAACAACCCTCCCTTGTGCATTTCTGTTTTCATCTCCATCCACTGCATTTGCCGCCTGGGTGTTTGATTCGTCTGGGAATGCCAGTGCTGTCAGTGAGTTCTCCTTTTTCAGGCAATACAATGCAATGATGCAAAGACAGATAGGAGGTGAGAGAGAAAACCCAGGTAATGATTTAAGAGAGGCCAATACACCAGAGATGACACTTAAAATGTTAGCACATTTCCGCAGACAGAAGTTCCTCCCACCACCACCACATAAAACATGTGAATGTTTCCTCTCTTTGCAGACTGCCACTGGTCCAGGATCAGACTTAAAAGGCATTCCCGACCTCTTTATCGAGCCTTTGAGCCTCATTTTTATATCGTTCCTTGCTTTAATCCAACACATTCAAAGACTAGTCTCAGGTTATGAGAATTCCTCCTGTCAGTGGTAAAACAACTGATATGGAAAAGTCTAGTTCCTAAACAAACTCAATAAAGTTGAAGACGTGCAGTGTAGTTTTGGCAGCCAGAATAGGAGACATTATAATTTTATCAGTTATGGCAAATCACAGTCATTGCAGACATATTTCTGCCACAGTTTTTTGTGTTCCTTCAGTCACAAGAACAGTGGAAACAGCTCAGAGTGAATGAGTCTATCTGGGTCAAATTGATTACTATTAGGAGATGATTATGATGATTTTGCACACACAGCAGCAGCCTCAAATAGTCAGCAGGAAGTTCACAGATTACAGAGAGCCAAGTATCTTGAGAGTACAGTACTGTAAAAAAAATATAGAACTACCATACTTTTAAATGTTTTTTTTTCATGTTGTTATGTATATTAACACTGTGAGCAAATTAAGTGATTACTAGAAAAATATATATATTATTGATCACTGTATGCATGTTCACTATGAAAGGTTTCCATAGTACTTGACAACTAAAATGTTCATCCTGATATTTAAAGGAGCCAGTGCAGTGCCCATTCAAAATGTGCCTGTTTGGACCAGGCCGATTACTTTGTCTCTGGTGCTGCTTGCAGGTTTCTTAAGAATCGCTAATCTAAACAACTTCACACCTGACACTGTGCTTCGTTTCTAAGCAATACACCTGCCATGACATAGTGCGCTAGAGTATACGTGTCATTATTCAACAAGTATTTCTGACTAAGTAATCTGATTGGTCCAGAAGACATTTAGAATGTGTTCAAATCTGCGTAACAGCACACCTGCCTCAGCACTAAGAAGGTTACTCTGCCATTTCTGAACCAAAGCTACAGGAAACATGTTGTTATTACTGCATTAATGCACAAAGGGGGCAGAAACACAAGCAATTTCACATCCACAATAATGATAAAAATACCTTGCACTTGTAAATACAGTTGACCAAATGAAAAGTAACAGCCAACTCACTAATGGTGTAAACTATAAACTAACACAAAGACGACATTAATCAGCATAAAACACCATGCTCTGCACACTAAACAGAACACTATACACTATAAACACTGACAATAAGTGACATTTGTTTGTATGACCAGAAAACAGCAAACCTGTCTGCAAACCACTCAAATCCAGCACTATGCATGATGGGAATTATAGGCTAAGTGATTGACGCAGACGCTGTGATGCTTGCAGACCTTAGTGCAAGCGCCTCCGTACTGACTGCATCACTGTCATGCTCGAATGAAGTTCAAGCACACCCTCTCGTGTAATACTGCTTAATTTGCTAACAGCTAGCTACTTGGGACCAGGTTATTTCTGGGAAGAAAAGCGGTCAGTCATAGAGTTGCATCGCTTATACTTGAAATGAGTTTGCTACAATAGCGAGCGACGGAGAGCCAGCTGTACCCAGCATGACATTCAGTGGCGTAACAGTCAATTGGATTTCCCTCTCAATCAACGAATTCTCATTCAGCATCTATGCATTGCATAGCTGTGTCCTGGGCGAATCCCCTTGTAAAAGTTGGTTAACTTAAACATTATATGGTTGCGCTTTTTTAAAAAAGCCGCTTAGTTAAGGTTAGAGAAAACATGTTATGGGTAAAAATAAGCATGTGACTGATATCAGTATATGATGGTAGGAAGTATGTTGCAAAACTTACATTAAAACAGCCTTAACTTTATGTTTCCTAGGGTGACAGTCTGTATTGTTTGACCCACCCATCCCTCCTGTCTAGCCTACAAGGACTTTCTTGCTCTTTAAAACCACATCAGTTGCTCTGAGTGTCAAAAATTGCCACGGATGGGTTTACATTGGAGTGCACTGAAATCCTGGTGTGCAGCTGATCGGATGAACGGTTGTCAAAAAATTGAATTGGCAGTCGAATGGACAGACATACAGACAGACGGAGACTCCTTCCATTACAATTAGACTGTTTAACATTTTGGGAAGTACGCTTAATTGCTTTCTGGTGGAGAGTGACAAAATTGATAATTTTCTCAGTTATTCAGTTAAATATAGGCTGCTGGCTGCAGCCCACATTTAACTGACACATATGAAATTGGTGATGATGTTGTCATCTTGCTCTTAACCTGAAAACGAATAGTGTATTTTCCAAAATTTTGAACTATTCCTTACTACCCTGTAGACATCCAGAAAAATTGTAACATCCACTCAAGACAGCCTTGAAATCTCAGCAATATGTCTGAGATTATTGGCACGAGCACCAGTGCTGTTGACCCTTTGATCCTCAACATGCGGTCTGGATGCAGAGTGTCAGTGGAATAACACTGAAGAAGAACAGAATATTTTCATGTTCCCCTGAAAGGGAGAAAGCAGCCCTCCACGCAGTGAATTCAGTGTTGTTACTGGCCAAACTGCATGAATGGAGACATTATTAGTTATAGTCTACAGCCAACACTATAACCAGGCTGGACAGTGTTGGCGACCCAGCACGAGTGTTGGAGCAGTGAATATGTGTTTTAGGCACCCTGAGTGCTGCTTGGCTTCGGTGCATTAGCAGCTCCGGCCAGATGCTCAGCGTGATCTGTCATGGGGGATCGGGCTGGAGCTCAGTGGGTGAAAATGAAATTAATCTTGGTCCAACACAACATCGCACAACTGTTTCGTCTTAATGAAACGAGAAATGATTTAAGAAGAAGAAAAACAGAAAGGAAACTTTTGTGGCTGTTTGACGACGGGTGTGGAAGTCTTTGTTCTTGCAATTAGGATCAAATGTAATGATTTCTCACACAAAAACATATTTTCAACGGATCAAGATATATGGAGTGAAATTCTCCTGGAAAGTCCAATTAAATACACCTTTTGATGCATAATTAAAACTGCTTAATATATAATATAACCTTTCAGTTGAGCATTATAATTTCATGAGGCCTTGATTTAATCCTCTGACACCTTAAAATGATTTAAAGGAAAGAAAACTGAGGGTAAACATAAAGCTCTTGTGTGTCTTGGTTATGGACTTTCACATCTTATTGATGATTATCATGCATGATTGCCACCCTACAAGTGCAACTAAAAGTGATCAAATGTTCATAGGAACCTTGGCAAAAACAGACACAAAAAAACCCCAAAACATCCTGAAAAAGTGAGACAACCACTAGTTATTATGAGTGGACATGATGTGAAATCTGTGTCAAAGATGCTCCTCAAAAACAAAGCCCCTCAATGTACCCTTCCTATTTTGAGCAGATGACACTGCCTTAGCATACATTACACATGCATATTATCTTCACTAATCACGCTATTTGTGGGCCCTGATTGCAGTGTTGCTTAAGACGGGGTGAGCAGGGGGCTCCTTTGTGCTAGAGCTAATGATGTCCCTTTGTGATAGGGCTGGGTGTGAGGGTTGAGGACACTGGAATAGACTCCGAAGAGCTGCTGTGTGGGTCTTAGTGTGACTGGCAGCTGCAGTAATCCGCCCTTTGTGTCTTCAACAGGGCCCCACTGAGCTCCCCTGACAGGGACCGATGTTCCCAACTCCACCAGACAGCCCAGATGGGCCGAGTGACACGGAGGGAGAGAAGAAGGAGGGAGGGAGCCAGAAAGCACAGCGATGGATGGGGAGAGGGAGGAAGAAAGTCAAAAGAGGAGAGGGAAGTGAAAGGAAAAGCGAGGATCAAAAATTGGGGTAAAAAGAAAATCCTGGGAGAAAAATCTAAAGGAGAAAGCGTGGAGGAATGGACGTCTGTTCCTGAAAGCTTCTTGACAGCTCTGTTGCTGCTAAGACAGGACTGGCTCAGTGGCTTCATTTCAGGGCTGGTTTGTTTGCCCAGCCTTTGTTTTTTGTTCCTTTGCGGTCATCCTGAAGCGTGCCTGAGAAAGGAATCTGATTGGCGGAGGCATTCTGGGCACAGCACAATTAAAACCCATGGTTGCACATGATTACAGCAAAACACACACACTCCGTCCCTCTCTATATCACACAGAAGACACTTTATTTACATCGAGCGGCCTCATAATGACGTCTGACTGGGACTAAACTCCTTTTTTTCCTCTTGCTGCTTGTGGTTTGTTTTTGTCTCATCTCATTATTCTCATGTTGTGGTGTGTGGGTTTCCTCCACGGCTTTTACATGCGTAATCTAAGTGAAGGCTCACGCAATAACCTCCTTAAACACTTTTCACATCTGCCATAACCACATCCTGCTCCACAACGTCACAACAGATCATTGATATGACCAAATTACTCACTAAAATGTTCCCCCAGAGAAAATGCTGCATTTGAAAACAGCATTTTGTGTGATTTATACAGTTATTTATTTAGGTAGGAAAAAAATGAATCTACATCTATTCAAAAAAAGAATCAACAGATCAATTTTCAGTACAGGAAGGACAGTGATACTATGTATCTCAGTAAACATGGGACGTGGGACATCTTTGATCAATAAGTTATATATTTAACTCACTTAAGTGTCTCACCTGTCGCTCTCTTCCCAGATATTCCTATAACCCATTGGATTCATTTAAGTCATTGCATTTATTTTTCTTTGTCTCCGGACAGAATGAAACTTGGCCAACGGGGGCTGACATGAAAGAACAGATCAAACTTGCCTAACAGAAACAAATGACAAAGAAAAGACCTCTCTCCATTTTTCACTCGTTAGGTGCTAAGTATACTGTAAACTATAATTATACTGCCAACTTCTGACAAAACTATTCGCTCTAAACCAGCAGATGAAAAGTGCTTTTCTTTTTTTGCAATATTTCAAAAGTTAAAATCCTTAAAATTTGCTTTACAATTGAATGAAAGCATGACTATTGTTAGTCTTTAACAATAATTTTTACCTTTACTTAACAAAGTGATTTTAGTAGCCTAACTTTAACCATACTTAAGTTGTCGTGTGAATTTCAGCACCTGGACTCACTGGTATCAAGGACCGACACTTTGGCAGTGGCCCTTGGCGTCAGATACATCTGCACTATGCACCTTTAAACGTATAGCCTCATTCCCACCGCACAAAAAACCTGCAAACACCCGCTAACATCAGGGTTTTTAATGCAATGGGAATGCGTATGATAAGCATTCGCATTCAGGTCAAATGACTTTTCAGCAGACACAGGTTTTTATTGTCTCCGGCTCCGATCGGCATTGATGGGAATGCAACACCCAAGTGAACGCACTAATTTCAGCTCCTTAACCAGTGAGATTCGAGAAACCACTACCTTTGTAGATATAAACTGCTTATTTTAAGTTAACAGAAACTCAACAATTCATATTTTCACACGATTATATACTAAAGAAAGTAGACTTATTTCTGCCAATATATCCACCTAAATCTTGCACATTATACACGCAATTAGTAGTGTTTTAAGAAGGATGATATCAAAACATGTTTGCATACTTAACTGTTTTAATTAAATGTTTTTTATCTTAAAGGACGACAGAAGAGCTCTGTCTATTGGAAAGGACTCGTCTTATTGAGTCTGTTTGGTCCCATGACACTGTTCACTGGTCCCTTATGACAATCAATAAGGAGTGTAAAGATGTTGGTCAGCAGGCAGCAAGCAACAGAGTCAAAGACGAGCCAAAATAAACCTCCCAGTGGAAACAACGGCTTCCCAAAGGCTTATAAACTAACCCATACCCAAAATCCCACACCATGATATTATCTGCTCTTACTGCAACCAAGATGACAGGTCTTTGATTTTAGTGTGAATGAGCTCTTCACTTGAGACATCAAACAGAACATAAAGCAATGGGGATTTGAGAGTGATACAGACCCTATTAATCTTCTGCTTTCTTCGTAATTTATATTTAACCATTGGCTTGGCAGTGAAAAAAAAAATGTGTTTATGGGCCCCTAAAATCCATCATTAATTTCTTACTGCTAAACCCAGGCCAAACATTGTTGTAAATAATGTTAATCGCAGATGAAACTGCGTGATTTCACCATCAACATTTCCTCAAACAGCACCGTATTTACCCCGGCTCCCACAACAAGCTGTTGATCCTTAAAGCCCTAGTACTACACTGCGAGTAGAAGAAGTAATTGTCTACATTGAATTGCGTGAGTTCAAATGGGAACTTGCTTAGATGTGTTTGGAGGCTAATTGGTAGACAGAAAACGGAAAACAGAAAACGGCAACGGCGTTGATGAAGGAAGCTGCGTCAATGTAAATTCAAACAACACAAATTCAGTTTAAATTACATAGAACATATCTATTAAGACAAGACACGTCTAGCTGTGTGTGTGTGTTTGTGTGCGCGCACGTGTTTGTGCACAAGCACCATGGCTGTGGTAAGTGAATTTCTTAATTAAACAATCTTGTGAAACTGAATTTTCTGCTCAGACAGAAGGAATAACTAATGTATGTCCAAAAGAAAACATGTTGAGGGGGGATTTACTTGTTTAAATTAATATTTCACCCACAAACTGACCATGTGTATATCAATACCTCACCACGTATTGCCTTAAATTCGTGAAGGAAACTATGTTTTCTTCACATACCTCTATGGTGAATGGAGAATCCAAAAAAAGTGAACTCTCTTTATGAATTGAATTGAACAGGGGTCACACTTAACAAACACATGCATTTTTAATGAAACATTACAATATAAAACACCTCCACATACAAGTAGCGTGCCCTGAGCATGTAAATAAAGCTCATATGCGCGTGCATGCCCAGGCATGTTACTCTTCCAAGTGTGAGACTGTGCAAAAGTGTTTTAAATAGTTAGGTTTTAGCAAAAAAAGTACAGAGCATATGAATGGATAAAAGAGACTTGAAATTATAATGCACGAGTTGTGTGAGAGTTTATAAAAAGATATTTTGGTATAGTTTTGCTTTTGTTAAGTTTCCTTTTAAAACTGAATGTACTACACGACAAGTAAATGAAATACAAATAGTCATTTTGCAGGTGAAGTATTTCTTTAAATGTAACATACCAGTATTCCTACTAAAACTAGTTAATTATTATTAATATGTAGAGCAGCTATAATTCGTGAAAGGTAGTAATGAGCCCACAGAGTATTATCTTTGAACTCTTCAGCTCTAGTGTTTTGGCATATTTCACTCTCTCCGCTCTTGTCAACATTGTTTTCAGAAGCAGTAGGCAAGTAGCCTATCAAAAAAAAAAAAGCTGTGTACTGACTGCTTTACCTCAAACAGCACAGTTTCAGTCAGCAACTAGCTGGTGAACACAGTTAAGTTTTTAGCAGCTAAAGAGACAAATATTTCCCTCTGGAGTCGGTCGAGACCAGAAACAGAGCTAAAGGAAGGCGAGTATTGGACTAGCATTTGCAAGGTTGCCGACTCCAAACGAGTGCTAATTTTGCTCTGTATCTGCTGAACAGGTCAATAAATACCCGATGGCTGGTGTTCATCAGCATGTAGTCACAGTGCCAGACCACTGCAGACTTGGACAGATGAAAAAATTCACAGAACACCGACCATCTCAGCTATGTGGATGTACGCTTTTGCAAATTGTGACAGGTAGAAAATACAACATATTCTATTTTGGTAAAAGCTTTATAGAATTTGGAATAAAACCACATTGGAGACCTGACACATGTAAGCAAACTTAAATTAAACTAAAGAAACTAAATAAAAATAATTTAATTAAATTGCCTAAATTCAACTCAAATGATGCTTTTCAAGAGGTTGTAAAATGTATTTTATTTAAACTAATTCAACTTTGAAATACTCTCTTATCTAATCATTGCCTTTTCTACTCTTATCAATCTTTCTTATATTTTAAATTCATTCGTATATATATAGTGTTATACATCATAATATGATACACTTTTTTTCTTGCATACCTCTTATTTCTCTTTCTGTTTCTTAATAATTTCTCTATGCCTATTGACAATATAAGAGCAACTTGAACGTATTCTAACTGCATCCTGCGGGTCAATAAAATATTTCTGATTTTAATTCCTTTTTTAAAAAATCAACAATTTAGACATATACCCTTGCCTGCCCTATTATCCATGTGCGTGCGCGTGCCTTTCTCTATGTGCTCATACATTCGTGCATGTGTGTGGCAACAGATGTGTTAAATGAAGAGCAGTGAGTGAAGCAAATCTGATGCACACTGTCTGCAGATTTCCCAGTTTGGGAGCGGATTAGAAAGCGGAGAGCTGCTCATCCATCTTTCTATCTCTGTCTAATTGGCATGTCATAATTGCCACTCCACAAAGCCCAGTGAAGTCTGGACACTGAATGACTAAAAGTAGGTGTCTTTGCACCCCATGCTCTCCGGTAGCAATTTTGGTGAGGAAATGTGGTGTTTGAGGCCTGCAATTCACTAGTTATGGAAACCGAAATGCTCAGATCAGGGTTGCAATTCAACATAATTAATGCCTATCAGCATCCAGTGACTCACTTTTCCTTTCCCTTGAACTAGAAACATTATGTACATGCATTGAGATCTGAAGATAACCGACTGCAGGACTACAAACAAGCGGCAAGAGCTGACATCCACAGCACAGAAAAGTGGTATGTAACTATAAGGGTGCAACAAAACTTTCCAGGGAGTTTATGCTAGTTTCACACAAGTCATATTTGAGCTTGGTCTCAAGTGCTGCTTCATGCACATGATGAAATGGCCTTTTAAAGTGCTCTCAGAGGAGCCAACACTTCAAGGGCTTCTTAGAACCCGCACCACTGCCTTGTATCATCCCGGGAGAGGCAGAGAAAAGAGGGCCAAAAAGAAATAGAAAGAGAACGCAAGAGACAGCGAGCAAGAGGGAGAACACTCTAAAACCGAAATGCAAAAGAGTCATAGGGGCTGAGATGAGCACAGAAACCCTCACAGAGAAAAAGAAACTCAAAAATGAAAGAGTGCCGAGCCCAAACATTTTTTTCTTTACTCTGAGCTGATCCTCAGATCAGATGAGATAAGAGCACAGTAAGTTCACTCTCTGCTTGCAGCTGAGTTCAGGCATTTCTTTTTCCAACTTACTGAATGTAGGACTAAAAGGAGGACCAAAGGAAGAAGGAGGCAAGAGCAGCATGAGCGTGCCCACTAGCTTTTAGTCAGGAAGCCTAATGAGTTCCTGTGGGATGGAGACTGGCTGTCAATCATCCTCATTCTTCTCCAACGCTATGCCGTGTCGTCCTGTACGCAAAGAACCAAGAGGCATGAAATAATTAGAGATGGCCAACCAGCCACAGTGTGACTCGGTTGTCTGGCAGAGGAAGGAAGTCACAGCGTGTCTCTTTCTGGAGCGAGGGGACATTTGAATGTGTTGGATTGCGGTGCTGGAAGACACTGTTCCCGCCTTCACGACGACGTTAAAATGTGACAATGAGGTAATAGTGTTACAGCGTGTTGCGTAATGTCACCACAATTCCTGGCTTATTGTGAGGGCGCAGAAAGAGAAAAAAAATGGTGAGCAATGGCTTCAGCATATGATGAAAGGGAGCCCCTGCTGATAGGGCAGCTATGAGCCTTTTCTTTAGATGGGATGGCAGAGAATGAGAAGGAAAGAGGCAGAAATGGATGAGCACAGAGCAAAAATATCGGCCTATTGTTCGGCTGATTTCATTTAAAAAGGGAGGCAACACAGAACGGATGGGGGGATGCTGTACATACAGCTACACGCCTACAATAAAATATTTATCACTCATCATCCATACAGTCACCCGGAGCGTGCAGGGGTTGATTATATAGACCATGCAACCAATTAACATTTCTGTACCATCCACATTTGGGCTTAACCTCTTTTTTTTGGGCCTTAACGCAAATAAGGAGATGCACACACAGATGGAGAGGGAGCTGTGGGAGGAGGGGTGCAGCCAAAACAAAATGAGCCATCCTCAAAAAAAAAAAAAAAAACAGAAAAAAAACAAGAGGATTTAGTAACATCTGCATGTGAATAGATGCTGCCTAACTTCGACAGCGGCTGTAAGGGCTTTATGTAATTGCTGATGAATAATGTCACAGAGCTGGCACATTGGGGGAGGGACAGCTTACAGGGTCATGTGATGAGAACTATCTTTATATTGGAAGCAGCGTTTGAGCCGTATGACTGTGCAAATCTAAATTTAACTGTGACACCTTCTCAGACAATTCACAGGCCTGCTGGTGAGCAAAGGTAAAGGGGAAATGTGGGTGTAGTCTGTAATGACTTAAAATGTATTTTTAATTTCCAAATGCTGCATGAATGGGGCTGCAACCAACTATTATTTTATTTATTGATTAGCCAACCAATCATTTTGTCCATAAAATATTAGAAAAGAGTTGCATGTTAGAAAAGCTCTCAAAATTAAACCATAAAATATAGAATAATATTCAATGGCCTAAAAGTGTTTTCTGGTCTGACGCCTTTCAAAATCACGACTAATCACTATTTCAAAAATGAAACATTTTATTTCTGATTTTATGCAGTGCATACACTTTACAATTCTCACCCTTGTTTTTGACCAGATTTTTGAGCTGCATTACTCATTTAGGAGTATGAGCAAATTTCAGTTGCGTCAGCTGTATGCCATACAATGTACACAGGGGGGAGAGGAAAAATCGTAGCCTGGTCAAGTGCACCCGACCTGCTGTTGGACACTCGGATGATTATCTGTCACGTCAAGTTGGCAGAAGGTCAAAATGTATTCAAATGTTTGGGATTGGGTAAGCTTTTGGTAGGGGGAAACACATATCAACAGGGAAATAATCGTCGACACAACACTGGTGTCAGACTCTCCAACAGTTGAAGCAGAGCCACCAATCGTTCCCCAAGGTCAGTGCCTTATTGCTCATTCAATCAATCGTAGCTCATACTAAGATAATTAGCTCGTGTGTGCACGAAGTGGTGCCTGAGAGAGAGATGGAGAAAGAAAGAGATATTGAAAACTTGGACTGACCCATTTTTGTAGAAATTGATTTTTTAGCTCTTTTTGGGACGTCTTTCTCTATATTATTGTGAACTGTGAATCCAAGCAAAACAAACTTCTGCCTCCAAGGGGCAAACAGACCCTTATGTTCTCTTTAAAACACACAATGTGAGCACTCGGGCTTGATGACTACACCATACTTGTGAGCACATTAATTGTGTGTTTTGGTTTTACACTGTACAGTGGGAGTTAGAAAAAAAAACCATTTCTAAAACAGACTTAAATCAGACAGTCTTGAACCTTATGTCAATAATCTCATACAATCCTGCTACTTTCATCTTAGACATATAACAAAAATCAGATCAGCTGGGCTTTTTCCAGACCTAGAAAGGCTTATTCATGCTTTTGCATTCTCGCACCTCGATGACTGCAATGCATTGTTTACATGCCTTAGTAAATCATCACTCGCCCGGCTTCAAATAGCGCAGAATGCTGCTGCTCAAATTTTAACTGGGACAAATCGTAGGTCACATATCACCCCAATGTCTCACCTCACTTGATTGGTTGCCTGTCAATTTTAGAAATGATTTCAAGAAACTTTTAATAACCTTTAACGCTCAACATGGTTGAGCCCCAACCTATATAGCTGAAATTCTAACTCCTTATGTGCTTGGCTGTGATCAGGATCCTCTAGTCTACACTCACTCATCATCCCGAGGTCAAGGCTAGTGAGTGAAGGTGACAGGGCTTTTGCCATCAGGGCCCCTACGCTCTGGAAGTCTCTGCCTGAGGAGATAAGGCATGCTAACACAGTGCCTGTTTTTAAATCATTGCTTAAAAGATATTTTTATGGGAAAGCTTCTTATTTTAATGACTAATTTAGACAATTGTGGTATGGAAATTTTGCGTTTTATTTCCTTTTGCTCTGTTTTTGCTCTGACCCAGTGCACACTTTTATGGCAACTCTTAACATTATTTAATTGAACTGTTTATTTCTTTGTTTTATACTTACGCACTTTAGGAAGCACTTTGTTTAGATAAGTGCTATACAGATTTCCCTCTCTCTCTCTCTCTCTAATTTATTTAGATTTTTGTGCTTATTTACTGAAAAATATGTCAAGTTTAAAAAAATAAATAAATAAAACAGAACTACTTGCTACTTTGCTCCAAATTGCTCAAAAATCCCAATTCTAATGGCTGTTATGGGCTTTCAGAAATTCAGTTTCTTGTAATATAAGACAGAGAAATGAATTAAATCTCACAAATGAGAAGCTGAAACAAGAGAATGTTAAGCTTTAAACTAATGAACGAAAGTCAGTTGTCTACTTGTTGCAGCTTTAAGTATAAAAATGCAGGATTTCAGTCGTGCTGTCTGCAGTTTACTTTGCTGAGACCCATCCATAAGCCCAGGCTGAGTGAGTAGCCAGCGAGCCACAAAGGTTAATGGATGGCTTTCTCATTAATTTAGCCCCCCTCTCACACTGCTAACATTCCTGACTGCTAGCTAAACTGCCTTCCGCACCTCTCCACGAGTCTTGACACGGAGTAGAAACACCAATGGTCCAAGGTTAATTACATGTCCATCTCTTAACAAAAACACTGCATTGTGTCTTCTCTGGTTTGTGTAAAAAGCTGGCAGGGAAAGGCAGGAGTGTCTGTGCCACGGGTGGTGGGTTGGGCATCGGCTCAAGGGACGGAGTGTAAGGGTGTAGAGAGCAGCCAAGGTTGACCTACGAGGCGGGGCAGGAGAATTGGCCCGGGATCTGAGGCAGTGGTGTGAGGACGCTGGAGAGCCGCTCTATCTGTTGGCAGCGTGCCAGCTGTGATCTACTGTATTTCCCTGTCAGACAGGCCAGTAATGCACCGATGCCAAGAGGAGAGGAGAGGAGTATGTTTGAGGCTTAAAGAGATGGGGATGTCATATAGAAAATAGTTGATAATTATTAACGGCAGAGGGGGGGCAGCCCATTTCTTCCTTTGCCACCACATTGTTTAGATCAGATTGTTTGTCCATGACATGCAGCCTTTCGTCAAACTTGGAAATCATCAGAAGCGTTGGAACAATGTGCCTCTAAATGGCCATAAATCTGGAAGATACAATATATCCATCTACTCTGAATATACAACATCTATTGCAAGTGTATCTATTCTGGAGGAGGGTTCCCTCTGCTGTTGCTGCTCCTCCATTTCTCCCTTAATCCTGTTTAAGTTTTGGGGGGATTTGTGGAGGTTTTCACTTATTATCTGAATCAAGGGCCAAATAGTAAAATGTGACATATGTTGTTTAATTCATTTTTTAAAAATATATGAATAAATAAAATTTTAAAAATTAAACATTTAGATGACAAAGACAAATGTGGGATTTTGGCCCATAAAAGTATAAAAGTATGATTGCTTCACAAGTCAACCCAGCCAAGTGTCACCTTCATTGCAGTCCATTGCTTATTGAGAAATTGACAGATTTAAGCTCTTGTGCAGTTTCGGTGTTTGTTCTAGATTGCGAGAGGCTATGACCTATAATCTGGTGTACGCATATTTGCAAATAGAGTGTTTTGTCAATAAGAAAAAGCAAACTTAGCACAGTTTAGCAGTATTGACTAAGTGGAGTAGGAAACTATGGTTGGCTGTGATTTCTTTTGTGTTTTTATTTTAAATGGAGACTAGTGGTGATCCTAGACTCTGGAATGTGAATGTTTGTGTATATATTTTCTAAAAAAATCTATAATATTTTTAAAAGCATATTCAGTCAAAAAATGCTTTTGGCAAATTATACTTAATCAAATGTCATAACAATCTGTTAAAAAAATAAATAACACCACACAAACATGCAAGTATTGTAACAACCAGCTGTCATATTGTAGGTAGATGGGGCCCCACTTAAAGGGGTTTTGGGGTAGCAGCGGTGCAGTATAGAATATCTAACAGGAGGTTTTAAGACCTAGACACAACAAGGTGACAGATTAGCTCTAGCAGTGAAGACACAAACTGATGCAATGCCTCGGCCAAAAAATTGCACCCAAACACACCCCAAAGACTACAACCGACGGCCAACCAGCATGTACGTTCTAAACCTGTGAGAGGAAACAACTCTCCATAGGTGGCAGAGGGAAACCCGAAGAGCACCTAGACCAAGCATCACCAACTGGCAGACCCCGGTCCACGTCTGGACCAAAACGCCCTCCTATCCAGACCTGCAGCCAAGTTGTAATAAAATGAAAGAATGAGGAACGATAATCTTCACGGAGTGTTTTTTTCTTTTTCGACTGGCGTCACTACTCCAGCTATTACGGTAAACGTTTACCTTCACAAACAAGCCTATCAAATTGATTATTGACGTTTGCTACACAGAACTGCAGAAGACAAATGTGGGGAAAATGAGAACATATGGCCTGCTCCAAAAATATAAATCTAAAATGTATCTGGTTTGTTTCTCCTAAGGCTGCACCCCTGACTGAGACCCCCAAAGTCCTGAAAAATTACTTCTTTTTGATCTTTTGAACACAAGACAATAACTTGTGTGTAAATATTCACATCTTGTATGTACAATGTGCACACAAGTTATCTACTTATATCTTTTGTGCAAAAGATAATAAATTCACTAAAAAAGTTCATAATAAATGTGGGCACTTTTTTTTTTTTTAAATAGTATGTTTTATGACTTCAGGGCCTTTGTGAAATCATTATTAGCTTAGTTTGTTTTGGCACTCACGCCAGACCTTAAGAAAATAAAAAATAAAACTGCTTTCAGCGGGTCATCTTTTAAAGCGAGCAGAGTGACGAGTCAACACAACATGTCATGTCTACGCTCCCCAAGGCTGGGACATACCCCTATCTTCTACACTTTGTCTCCATCACCCAAAGGAATAATTTTTAAATGCTGTTGAACTTACTCCCGTTCACATTATCTCCTCTCCTCAACCACCAAATCTCGTCTATTTTTTGCTCTTCTACACTTTTCTCTCCCTTTCCAATTCCCCCTCTCGGCTTCTTCCCCTTCTCTTCTCCCATCATTTTCCCCATTTCTCTATTTCTCTCCCCATTTCTCTATTCCTCTCCCCTTTCTCCTCGGCCTCTGCTGTCCCCAGGGGGTATGAGACAGGCTAGGAGACTTGCTGTATGTGCCACTGTCATGGCCTGAGCTCCCTACTTGAGGATCCTTTGATGGTGTTGGGGATTATTCATCCTGTTCGTTGGGCGGTATACCACTGTCACACAGCACCAGCAGCACCAGCAGCATCACATGCATACACAGACATACACACAACTGCACCAATATTTCCTGCTCAGGAATTTTTTTCGACTTTTTTCATTGCTACACTTTGATGTTTGAAGTGCTGTTGTTATCAAGATGCTGTTAAGTCAGGCAGTGGTGGTGGTGCAATCATTATTTTCTCTATTTTAGACTTCTATTATGATGCAAGAAAGTGGACTCCAAGTGCAGCCCAGTCGCCAGAAGTAAATGTCTGCATGTATGTTTCTGCAAACCATAAATATGTTGCATTTGCATGTTTTGTATGTATCATAACATTTCTAAACTGAGGCAATATATAAACAGACTGTCATCAGGAGGTGGCGGGGATTGGTGAATAGCGTGACATCTGGGTGAGACGCCTGCCGAGCTGTAAACTACTGTTCAAGACAAAACAGCAACAAAACTTTTAGGCTTCATATGTGGGTCTTTTGTAGCATCCCGTCAGCGGGGAGAGTGCCATGAAAAGCGATTGTTTTCTACTGGGAGATCCCAGCTTGTTTTGTAACAAAACATTATGTTTTTCTTACAATAACTAACTGGCTTTTGTGCCTCAAACTAACCACACATCAACCACAGGATTGTTGAAATGTAAAGTTTCAATGTATTTGCTGCATAATAATATTTAAATGTAAGAGGTGGAGCTGTGAGGAGCGAGGGGAGGATCTGACTCATAGAGTGCAGCAAGCGAGAGGACTTATAGTCAGCCTGTCACTCAAATGGCCCAACCCTTACATAACTTAAGTAACTTTGGGTCTTAATAAAGTGTTAATGCTTCAGTTATATGAAATGAATCCCCCATACAGTTGCCATGATGGGGAAAATTGGCTATAGAAACAAAAGACTGTAATCATGTTTATTTCTGTTGTAAAGTTGGACAATTTAACATGGGCTTCTATGGGGATTGACTCTGTTTTGAAATCAGCCTCAAGTGGCCATTAGAGGAACTGCAGTTATTGGCACTCCTGCATCGGCTTCATTTTTAAGTCATGGAGGCTGTTGCTTGATAATAATGCGCAAATGTAATGTTTCAGTAATTTTCAGAAATGTACAATGCCAATATTTTTGCTAGCAAGTGGGTCTTTTAATGTAATAAAATTAGTCGCATAGAATTTGAAGTTAAAGTTTGTGGAAATCCTTTCAAATCAATACAACCACCAACAAACTGAGGTAAACATAAGAGTTTTTTGCTTGACACTAAGAGTTCAGGGATCAAAACATGCACAACAAAAAAATTTGAGATGCTACCTGTGTTAATTTCAGTGACTTCCACTCCTTTTTAGAAAACTCAACTATGAACTGCTTGTATTGTGCCTATCTGATAAACATGTTTAATATTTACAACCCAACATCTACACCGTTTCTGTCATCTAAAATCAAATCCTGGTGTGCAAACTGCCAACAACAAATGAGAGCCAAACAGACACAGAGATGAGGTGCAAATCTGACATTAAAAAGTTATTCATGTATGATTTTTATGGTATTTGATAATAGCATTTTCTGAATTAATGATAATAATTCAGGGGGGAGGATTTTGGACAGTAAGATACTTGCTTGACTAACATTACTTTCTCATTTCGCCTCGCTTTCAACAAAAGAATCACAAAACATCATTTCTGACAAACGAATGTATGCTTTCTTAAATCTGCTGAAAATGAAAGTGGCTTTTACCATACTAGGCCACAAATTGGAAAAAAACAATCAATAATAATAAGAGAAACAGAATTTATCAAATCTAAATTACGTCTGGCCCTGTCTCTGCTGATCCTACATTAAATTTGAGTGAGCTGAACGATGCGACTGCTGTACCTCTCTTTTCTTACACAAATGCTACAGTTACTGCCGAGTGTTGGTCAAGAATAAGTTGGCTATGAATGACTGTGTGTGTGTGTGTGTGTGTGTGTGTGTGTGTGTGTGTGTGTGTGTGCGTGCTGGCTGCAGGGTGTGGCTTCTGGCAACTGGAGTGCAGTTCTCACCCAAACTCCTGTGTGCCAATTTTTTTTTTCCGCTATTCCTTTCTTTCAGCGTCCCTGGAGGAATTTGGGAGCATCTCCTTAATGATCCTGAATGGTGCAGCGGTGGCAGTATGTGGGCTGCTGGTGTGTAGGCGACTGGAGATGGAGCAGCAGCAGCAGAGCTCCACAGCACCTCATTAGGCCCAGGACTCCTGAGCTGGAGCCACATTAAAGAGCAGCCATGCCTTTCAACATGTGCCGGCTGGTCTCTCTTCCGCTTTCTACTCTGCTGGAGCAGTCCCTCACATTTCAGATGCATCCACACATGCACACAATGTAAGGGGGAGAAGGGATGATATGGTGCAGTATGGGGAAGAGAAGAACAAGGGGGTCCACATAAGAAAAAGAGGAGGTAAATTAATTTTGGTGTTGTCTGGCAGTTGGTGGGATGTTTGCTTTTGTGATGTTGGATAAGATCTTCAGCATACCTGCAGCCAACTCTCCTCACACTTAAAATCAAAGTGTACAAAAAAGTGACATAAGGAAAACAATGACGGCAGCGATTCTCCACATATCCTGAGTTTCAGTGCAGACGCTCCCTTGCGTGTGCCAGCCAGGCAGGGATCACAATAATCCAGTAAAGCCCTCCACCTCTTCACACACTTAACAGAAGTGGAGGGAGCTCCTCCTGTCTCTGTGAAGTTTGGCTTCAGAGGCTTCACAAGGTCAGCTGCGTTGTTGTCGTTGTTATATTGATGAAACACTCATCTAGCAATCGGTTCGCAGCCCGCCCAGATCTCAGCTGACAACCCAGCTCGCCTCTAAGAGGAGATAGATTAAGTTGCTTCCTCCGCAAGTGCATAGAAAGAGTAAAAAGGGGTGTTTGCATAGGATTGGTATTCAAATTGCTGTGGGAATTTTGCATGCATGTGTTTGCTATCTGTGTTTACGATTTAGACGGGTTTTGCTGTAAACAAGCAACCATGAGAGAGCTGTTTGGATGATATGATAAAACGCACATCTCTTTTAAGTGCTGGAATCAATATCCCATATAATCATAAACATGAGGGCATTAGAGAGCGATGTTCGTCTACGATTGGAAGGACAAACAGTAAGTCATATTAATGCAGTTTAATTCAATTAGCTCTTTGCTGGGCGCGCCACGGAGGCCCAGAGGGATATTTTGTTGATGGTGTGCGGCGAGCAAAGAGTGAGCCAAGAGAGGATTGCCAGTTAATATGATGATATGATGAGAACATTTGGTGCCATAACAAGCAACAAACTGAAAAGTTTTAATTAAGGGCAAAACAAGTCTGCGATCTTGCACACACAAAGTTGGCTGCAGTGAGGAGCAAGACACCCCAAAGTTTCAAAAAAGGCTGAAAAAGGTTTTTAGATATAAGTAACAATTAAAGTCAGACTCCAAGTCAGTCTGTCTGTCTGTCTCTCTGATTGTCAAACTTTTTTTAAGGATGAAACTCTGTGCAAGCAAATTTAAGGGAGAAAAACAGCCATCGTCACCACCTTAAAAATAAAAACACGCAAAAACACAAAGGAGAGCCCAAAGGTTTTTCCTCTCTGCCGTCACCCTGTCACGAGTGACACCAGCAGTTATTTTCCTATTTTCGCTGTATTTCATTTAAATTTCCATTCAGTGTCTTAGAAATGAATATTTGATCTTTTCCCCCTGAACCTGTCACCGATGGGCCTTTGAAGCTGCGAGACACTGCATTGTGTTTGTGACACTGCGGGATATACAGGAGAAAAAGATCAAACTCGTATGCGGAGAGAGAACATGAAATGGTAAACAGTGTGTCCTGGCGGTTTACCTGTTTAGAGGCCCTCTTTGTTTCAAATGTTTTGGCCGCAAATGTTTGGGGGCAACAGTGTTGTACAATGTTTGCTTTTCTGGAAGTGATTGTCTGCTTTAATGTTTTTTTTTTTGTTTTTTTCTTACTTTGGCTGTGTTTGTTCTGTGAATGCTGCAGAAAACTTTCTCTTTGAGATCCTCAGTGTTCTTTTTGTTCTGTTGACTCTTCTTATTTTTGTGTAGAAATGCACTGAGCATGCATGTGCCTGTGTGTGTGCAGCAGCAGCAGCACTGGAGGTCTGTGCAGTAGCAACTTGTGGAATTCCCCTACCTGAGATCAAATGGAAAGAGAGATATATGGGCTCACGCTGCTCGCCAATTAATACTTCACCTGGGTCTATGATAAGATGAAGAGTGATAACAGCAGAGACAGGGACAGCCAGGGGTTGAAATAAAGTGTGAAACAGAGATGGAATTAGCTTTATAGGTGTTTTGGAAATCTTGAATGTACTCTTGTGTTGATCTGCAACACTCCAACATAACAAGCGTGAAGGAAATATACTCGAAGGTGTGTAACAAAAATGTTGATTCTATGCTCCAGATTATAGGCCTATGTAAAAATAGAGAAAAACAAGATAAGCACGGTCGCATAAAAAAGTGGAAATTGAGCACCCTAGTTAGTCATAATTGGCTAATTTTGTTTGTAAGGTCATGATAGCACTTGAAGCCTCTCTGGATCCCTTCCCGCAAAAATGCAACATGCAACACAGACAGCCCTTTTGTGTGCCAGCGAGCACTGATGTGCTTTCTGTTTCCATGCCAACTCACTTTCATCTTTCATCTTTCTTACCAGCTCATCCTACGCTTCAGATGAATTAGGTTTGTTGCAAATTCTTTTGAAGTGCACACACAACCCCCCTATACCACCCCACTTCAGCGAAACAAAACAAAAACACTGAGGAGCTACAAATGTAAGCCAGTAATCTTGCTCGTTTCGGCTCCTTGGCTAACCAATGGCACCACGGACAGGATATTTCCACTTCATTTCAATTTGGAATACGTCCCTCGCTCCTTCTACCTCTTGGCTTCCATTTTATGCTGTTGTGAGCTGCTCCGCACCACACAATTCATTTCCATTATTGAGACGGTCGCTGAGAGGGTTGCATTGTGGGTCGGTAATGATCTTCAATTACACTGATGCCTGTACCTAAGGGGTAAAAGGAAGGTGGGGGTCTCTTAAGGATCAAAGGTTTAGACCTGAAGAGGACTTCTGTGTCCTTGCAGATGCATTTTCTCAAGATGCTCCACTAAATTCAGCCTCTGGACACAGAAAGGAGATTTCCAGGCCCTGGGCTGTGTGTGTCAGTTATAGATGGAAAATCTGCTATCGGCTGGAGTCCTGGCCTTTGAGATATCAACGATAAACACAACATTGCTTCCTCCTGCTCTTCCACTTTTTATTTGCATTTTGAGTTTAAGGTTGAACAAATTAAAGCCTCACAGCTGCTATTCAATATTATTTATCTTTTAAATGGTTTAAACAATGATGTGCAATGAAGCGTTGCTCATAATGAAAAATCTCTATGGAGCATTTTAAAGTCTTTCATTCTATTGCTTTGTTTTATTGTTTTCAGCCCAGTTGTCATAAGAAAATGTTGGCATTGTACATTTCTACAAAATACATACGTAACACTGTAACTAGGGCTGTCAAACAATTGATTTTTTAAATCACTATACATCACAGAATTCAAAGAGTTAATCATTACATTATTTTACATTACAAAACAGTTTTGAAGTCCATATTGACAATGTAAAGCCATTTTTACCATTAGACTAAAATAAAGTGGGCATGTCTGTAAAGTGGAGACTCATGGGTACCAATAGAACCCATTTTCATTCAGATATCATGAGGTCAGGGGTCAAGGGACCCCTGCAAAATCACTATGCAATTTTTCTATCGCCAAAATGTATCCTAACTTTGGAGCGTTACTCAGCCCCCTTACTGAGAAGCTAGCATGACAAGGCAGGAAGGTCCATCGGCGATCAACACAATTAAAAAAAAAACAAAAACGAGGTATGTACGGACCTTAATCTCATTCACGTTAACACTGACAGTCCTAATTTGCACCTTTCATATGTATTACATCAACGTTTCCAAAGTGGCATAATATATGAGTTGAGTTTGACATCAAGAGTTGGAGAGAATGGTGAATGGCGTGACACCGAGGCAAAACTCCTACCAAGCTGACAACCAGTGTTCCAGACCAAAAAAACAACAAAACCAGTTGTTTTTTAGTGAGCCATTGCTGTGTTTCCAGCTGCATTTGGCCCTAAAATGTGTGTGTTTGTGTGCGTATGTGTGTGTGGGGGGGTGACACGTCACTGTGTTTACTGTGGCATTTTAGTCCCAAAATGTGGGTGTTTTCTGACGACCTATCTCAGTTTCCAATGGCTTTTTAGCTCCAAAACATGGGTGCTTTTTTAGCAACTCTCCTGTGTTTTTCCAGCAAGGATGGTGCCACAAAAAGTGTCTGTTTTTTACCAAGACATTGCATCTCTTCCAACAGGGATTGCGCCCACCAAAATTTGTTGTTTTAAGTTAAAAATTGGTCCTTTCCATAACCAAATGGTTTTTGTTCCTAAAACTAACCATAAATTTACTTCAGCATTGCCAAATTGTTAAGTTTCAATGCATAAAAACACAAACGGAGCTGTAGTTTAACAACCAGCAACTATTCGAGTAACCTTTTTTATGAGTGAGGTAATTTCCACATAATTTCCTCAGACAGTTCTGATACTTATAAAGGAAAATAGAGACTTTGTTTAAAGACAGCACACATGGAAAATCCAGGTTTCATATTTTAGTTTACAAGGAGGAATTAAGAAATGCTTTTTGCTGTGGTTATGAAGAGTTAATAAGTAGTTGCAGATTTCAGAATAATTTCACTGAAAGAACAAATCCATTGAATTTTATGCTGCTAGTCAATTAAAATTAAACAAAAAGAAGCATTTTACCAGCTCAGCTGATCTGCTGACAAAACAGACAGTGTGTTATGCTAAAATTGGAAACAGTGGAACACTATTTTCCCTGTTATTAGTAGCCTCCAAAATTACATAGAAAAGTGAAAGATATTCGTGTTGTGTGTCAGTTGCTTATTAGAAAACTTCAAATAAAGTATAGCATTTTACAATATTTGTTCACCCTCACCGCTCTCGTCCAGTTGTGTTGTTTTCAGTGAAAAAGCATTAAAAACCCACTGCAGGCAGACACAGTCAGTGACTGGCTGGTGAACATAGTGGAGAATTTAGCAGCAAATGGGCCAGATATTTCACTCAGGCAATGGTGGAGATCAAAAACAGAGCTAAAAGTAGAGTGAATATTAGACCTATATTCATAAAGGGCCTGAAACACGACTTGACATGAATGCTATTTATGTTGTGAGTCTGTGAAATATATAATAAGGCAATTGCTTTCTTGGGGAAAAAACTTGACAGTAGAGGTTGAGCAATCGCACACACAACTTTAGTTGCATTTAGTTTAGTTCAGTTGCATTTGAAGACAAAGCCAATTTTAATTTAGCTATGGCACTAGTCACTAAGAAATAAAACATTTCAAACATAAACTTCTCATTCCAGGCTTACCAATATGTTAATGTTGTGTTTACAGCTTGCTCTGCTGTCCCCACGTGGACAAAAAATTCATTAAATACTGCATTAAAAATACAAAATTAGTGTTTTCACACATATGTCATCTTTAAGAGCTTTGTAAAGTGTGTGTTTGATTTCTTGAGTAATTTCAGGGTTTTTTTAGATCTTGATTAGGAGTAATTAAAACAGTCCACACATGTTCAGAGCCTGTTGTCGATTTACAACGTCCTGACACAGAATTATCAGTTCAAGAACTGAAATATGAAACTCCAGTGGTTGCAGTTGATCAACTGACTTTGAAGCAGAGGAAAGGTCATGGAGAATAATTAAGTTAGCAATCAAAAGCCACAGAACTCTATTTTGTGGTAGTTCAAACAGGAAACCTATTGCCAGAAAGCTAAAACCCTCTCACAGCCCTCATTCCCACAGTCATCAGACTTCATAGAGCAATACAGTACAAATGCATGTCAGTCTCATTTCTGACTACAGCAACTGTTTGTCACTGTTGACACAGACTTCAAGAGCAGACAAAAGCTTATTTCAAACGTCAACTCAAAAATATTAGAAAGTGAATCTAAACCCAAAACACAAAGACACATTTATGCCATATATATGACATATGGTAGTACATAGGAAGTCTTTTTCTGTCTCTCTCATATTGAGCTTTTCACCACACCTTCTCCAAACTTTACATCAGTGTCGACTGCAATATTTGTCCCTGGCCACATCAAACGTGCTTCACACTATCTGGGTGCTCGTTTGAAGTTTTCTCAATTCAAGAAAAAGGAGGAGAAATAAATAACATGCTATCTGGAGTTTCACTGTATCTGGACATGAAGGTGCTGGTTCCTTTTTGCTTGGAAGAAAACAGAGAAGCTTTGAGCAACTGGAGTTTAAGAGAGAAGTGAAGGATTGAGAAAAGTCCCCAGGTGATCTCTGAGGTTCATCTCATGGTAAGCAAAAGAAAAAAAAAGAAAAGCACTCCAAGAAATATCTGAAGATTTGTGTGTACTTGTAAATAAAGACTTGTCCAGGTCAACAAATCAGAGCAGCACACTGTAAAAACATTTCTCCCAGTCTTACAGACTTCAATCTGCTCATCAGCGCCATCTTGGTTGTCATTTTTGGACACGCCCATATTTCTGTGATTTATTCAACCCATAATGTTCAGCCTCTAATTATTTTCCTATCTGCTTTGACAACATATGGACATGATGGTGAGGCACAACATGAGAGAAAGGGTAGATTTAAAAACGTCACGGTGACACCACAGCCAAAGCACGTCAAAACGCATACAAAGGAGATGCATGTAAACCAGAGAAATGCATGAAGACCATGTTGTCAAAAGATCAGCCCATTTAACGCTTGATAATGCCTGGTAGTTTGTGACGAAAATTAAAGACACTAAAATTCCTTGGTCAGCCTTTCAAAACCGGGATGCTGTGGTAATTTACTTGATTGGAATACAATTTTGAGGTTCAATTAATTCCAAGCTGATTTGGAATACATTACAGGAAGACTGATTTATTTAGGTTAAGCTTTCATTGGAGCTGTGAGGAAGAGTAAGGAGGCTTTAACAGAATGATATTTCATAGTACAGAAGTGAAAAATATTCAAGCCCCTTGAAAAGGCGTTAAAGGAGCATGAAAGGAGCCAAGGGTGATACTATACCCCTACAACATTTGGTTAATTGGAGATTGGTCACGGGCTGTAATATTTGACTGTAATCTGAAAGGCCTGTGAAAGCAGGAGTGTGCAGTGAGAGAGAGAGAGATCAGCACAAGCTGTGAGGAGCAGCCAGTGATAAGATTAAACCCATTCACATCCTATAATGAAAAATGAGCAGCACTGGCTCCTTTTTATCGGCCTCATTTCTTACGTCGTCACTCCTCTAGGTTGTTTTCATGTAAATGACTGAAGAAGAGACTCCACAACAACACGTTACATATTTGTTCCCTAGCGTAACACGCAATAACATACATTCAATATGGTGTCGAATACCAGGAGGAATCAGAGGTGGAGAAATAACAGCATAAATATCAGGTCTGGCCTTATTTTCTCCCGGTTCCTCCGCGTAACCAAACTGACTCATTATGAACTTCAAAGACACAGATAGGAGTTTTAATTAAGAGAAATGCTGCAGAGCAGTGGAGATAAGTAACATCCCCCCTCCCCCAGGGTCCCGGTCCCACCCGCTGCCCCCTGGTCACCCACACCATATTGAATGTATGTTATTGCGTGTTACGCTAGGGAACAAATCAGGGGAGGGTTTATGTGGTCGTAATTCGAAAGGCATGTAAAAGAAGGAGAGCGAAGGGAGAGAGAGAGAGAGAAATAAAAGCTGTGAGGAGCAGCCAGTGCTGCTCATTTTTCATTATAATGTTTCAGTATACACATGCAAACATAAACATGGGATTATCTGGCACCAGCAGAAGCAGCAGCAGCACCGTTTCCACCGGTGCAATCAGTCAGCTGTATGTGGAACAGAACCAGGAGGCTTGGAAGGCAGAGACGTGCATTGTTTTCCAGGGCATCTTATTTTTGGTTCTGATTCAGATTATGTAACTCTGCAAAGGCCACAGCTCATCCATAATGCCTTAAACCAAAGAGGGGTAATAAGTTCACATCACTTGATTTTTAGCCAGTGGAAAATTGGTGATGAGATTTTAGGTACAACGCTTGTATATATCATCAAAACAAGAGAGCTGCAAGATTAATATATTTAAAGAAAAATAATATGTAACAATTTGGTAATCAATTTATCATTATAAGCAAAAATCCTTAAAATCAAGCTTTTAAAAATGTGAGCATTTTCCGGTTCTCATTGTCCTCTGTGGCAGTAAACTTAATATCTTTGGGTTTTGAACAATTGGTTTGACACAATCAGCGCTGCAACTAAATATTGTTTTTGTTATTGATTAATCTCTGGATTATTTTCTTGATTCATTTAATTGTCAAGTTAATTTATTTAGCACATTTAAAACAGCCTATGTTGCCCAAAGCGCTGTAAAAATGTAACTAAATGGCACACAATTATTTGGTTTTATTATTTGCTCCTCACACTATCCTAAAGCCCAAACTGACTATATCAAACGTCTAGTTTTTACCAGCCAACTTTTCTAAACATGATAACATTCATTTCACGAATGGAAGAACAAGAAAAGCAGCAAATTCTCCAATTTTTGAGGTTTGCTTGCCAAAGGATGGCTTAGACAATAGGTAGATGATCAAAATAGTTGTTGATAAGTTTTCTGTTAATTGACGAATTGATCAATTGATTAATTGTTGCAGCAAAAAGCAATTTGAAGACATTATAGTTAGGCTCCGGGAGCCTTTTTCACAATTTGCCATCATTGTAAAGACTAAACAAGTGTTAAATAAATCCAGAGAAAACTGGAAGGGCACTTGGAGAGCACAGCACTCTGCCAAGGCCAATGCTCTATCTCAGTGTTAACTAAAGTAGAAAATCATTTTTTTATCCTCCTAGTGATTCTTATCCGCTCAAAAATTGAACGGTTTCTTCCTTTGCCCATGCTCCTTTCACACAAATTCATGAAAATCGGGACAGTATTTTTTTTCCGTAATTCTGCTGACAATCAGACTGAATAAAAAAGAAAACCTCCTCGGTGGAGGTATTAAACAGCATACTAGTAGATAATAAAGATAATCATTAGTTTAGAGCATAATCTGCATGTAACATAATTTGTTTATTTTCTAACAGACTTTAAGCATACTGATTAAATTCAACTGCAGTTTCCTGATTTGTCCGATCTCATTCCAACTTTTTAATTTGATCAAATATTTGATTTAATTCTGAAGCTTTGTCAAATAAGAATGCGTGTGTGATGTTAAAAATATGATAGATAACATATACAGTACAAATATTTGTACCCGTGTTTTTCTCTTTCATTGATGATGTATGAAAACTTTGTGCCTCCAGTCCTGGTGATTTCAGATCACTTGAAGAGTTGAGACACCGTCAAACTCTAGAGGGGCTCATGAAAGCCTTTTAAAACCCATCGGATAATGTCAAAATGCATCGTCATCAAAGCAAAATCCACACTGTTTGACTTTGATCCTAAAAATAGAGAAGTCATGCTCTGGGAAGACAAAGTTTTCACATGACAATAATGTATTTGTAGTTCACAAATAAAACTTTTATTTAACCAAGGATGTCAGCTAAAAGCCTGATAGTTCTACTGACAAATAGCTCTATGAGAGGAGGATAATGACGAGGAAAATAAACGTGTCGTGACATAACTTAAAGTGCTTTCTTACGCTTAATTAGCCGACGATCACAACCAATCTTACATCACACTATCTCCCCTGCCAAACCAGGTGAGCTGTGCCATCGCTCATGTCTCAGGTGGATCCCCTCCTGCCTGAGTAGACTGGGTGAGCTCCCAGACCGCCCACACGCCCCCGGGCCCGCTGTGCGGCGGAGATCAGTAGCAGCAGAGAGAAATCTGCCCCCTCTGGGGGAAGGCCTGATGTCGGAGAGATTAATTGCAGACTACGGAGCTGCAGCATGCTGGGAGCACACATCGCTCGCAGGCTCAAATATATTCATCTGCGTACACACACACAAACACACAATCTGCCTCTCCCCCTCACAGGCAGGATCCATCAGCATGTTGAATCCCAGATGAACATCAAACCCCCCCAGAGGTGCTGCTCCTTTGTCTCCAGGTAGCGCTGCCTGGCGTTCTGCCCACCGCCTCCCGCTTTCATGTGGCCAAGGGAATTATCCTTCCTTTTGTGTGTGTGTGTGTGTGTGCGCGCGAGTGTTGGCGTGTACGGTTTGCACTAGAGTGTGACGCCTTCACAGGTACGCGCTTTCATATCTGTTTTCTGTTCTGGCATCAGGCCAGCCATCCTACCTCACAGGTGGCTGGCTGGCTCTGTTTTCCCGGAGGCTCCTCAGCAAGGCAGTGCTGTGGCTGAGGCCGCAGCCAGCCGACGATTACGAGAAGAGCAGTCAGAGGAGGGACATAACTCTCAGACTGCTACACTCTAGTTAGCGGTAAAGGGTTAGGAAGTGGTTTGCCATGTGTGTGTAGTGTGTGTACGCGTGTACAAGTACAGTAAATCACTGAGGCTTTTTCATGTATACGGCGTGCCCCTGAATCTAAAAGAGTTTTCCTGTGTGCTCATGCATGGCTGTGTGTGTTTGCATTTCCCTCATGTTTAGTTTTATTTGTACAAGGAGAAAAATTGAAGGTACAAACCCACAGTGTGCCGCGCCGCTTATTTTGGGGAAACATAACAACTGGTATTTCCCACTCTTCAAAGAGAGCTGGATAATACTTGGTTTTGCTGTCTTCTGAGCGCGCTTTGCGGAGATCCCCACTGTGAATCCAGCTTAAACGCTTTTCCATCCCGCAAACTCCTCACTGAGCACAGCGGATGACTGAACCTTGAAGATGGCTCTAGAGTCTCAGCTAACTTTTCACAACAAAGATCATCGGGAGCTTTGGTAGTGCCATTAGATGTGTGTGTGTGTGTGAGTAAAGACTCGCCATCAGGAGCTTTAGTGTTATCTTTGGGCCTTTGCGAGTCTAGGAGTCTGTCTGTGTGTGTGTGTGTGTGTGTGTGTGTGTGTGTGTGGCTGCAGTCTCACCACTTCTTTTAATTACTCTATAAACTGGTTCAGGTGATTCATCAGACCGTCAGACAAAATGGAAAAAAAAAAGTCTTTACTGCCAAGAAAATTGTTGTTTTTGGTAAAGCCATTGCATGTTAATTGTCATCAAACCATTGACATAATATATCACGACCGTGACTTGCACTTAAAATATGAGGTGCTGGCTAACTGCACATTAAAACGTAGTAAACTACTGGGCTGCCAGTTTTACGTTTCCTGGCAGTGTGTGTGACTCACTACAGCTCCTCTCACAGAGTCCTTACTGGAATCCAGTAAAGCCAATCCTTGTTCTGACATAAGCTATCAGTAAAATCAGTACCTGTAGGCCTCAAGAACTGGTTCTGTGTGTGTGTGTGTGTGTGTGTGTGTGTGTTGTGTGTGTGTGTGTGTGTGTGTGTGTGTGTGTGTGTGTGTGTGTGTGTGTGTGTGTGTGTGTTCACCCTCTCCCTGATGGCCCAGTCCCAAAGCAGGGCAGGTATGTTTATGCTGCTGCAGAATGGGCCTGCAGGATAAGCTGCAGGTGGCCCCTGTCTCTAGTGACTACAGCTGGGTCCCGTTCATTGATACTGGGCTGCAGGTTTCAGCCTCTCATACATTAAGGTTGAAGTTTGAAGTTTGACACGTGTCTTAATTAACTTATGAATTCAGTGCTGCAGGAGGTTGGGTTTGCTTATCCAGGTGAAGTACACTTAATCAAGTACCAATAAAATTAGAAGGAAAAAGTATAAACATGTTACTTTACTTAGTATTTTCTTCTAATCCACTACATTTCAGAGGAAAATATAATACTTTATACCCCACTAAATTCATCTAAAAGATACTGTAAGGTCAGAATATGCTTTGCAGATTAAGATTTTACATTAACAAAACAATCATCCTAATACTGTACATAAAGCAAAGTTAAGGTTTACTCTAGGATATGATAATGATTGAAAGATGATTGATGAATCAGTCGTTAAGAATTTGATCAAACATTGTGAAATTGGATGTGAAAGATCTGATTCTGAAATACAAGCAAGGTGATGTCTTTCATTACATTCTAGTTATCAGTATGGTGCACTGTGAAAGCATGTTTCAGTGAGCAGCGGTGACAGTGGAAAATGAAGCGGGCAAAGCGATGCAATATTCAGTAATATTTGGTGTGTTCCATATGTCTAGGCCTCTACATCTTCAAATGAAATGTTGTCAGAGAATATTCTTGAGCTTTTGACTGAGAAAAAAAAAACATATTTGGTATTGTTTGGTATAAGCTTAAGTTTTTGTGTTTTTCTTTTTAAGTGACAATTTATCCATCAATTGTTAGTGTTACAAATGATTGATTAAGGAATATGCTTACAATTTGCAACCCTAGTTAAAATTTAAGGTGATAAGAAGGCCACTCTCTCACGTTATTTTATTTAGGCCTGCTGTATATAGTATTTTGAAGCATTTAATATTTGTACGAGATGGTGTTAGACAGGCCAACTCTTTAATGTTGTTTTATTTATTTATGTATTTTTATTTTGAGGCAGTTATAGCTCACCGCAGTGCCATCTTAATTCTGTTTGTGCTGATATGCAGGCATATGGTCTGATTTATTTTATAACTTCAAGGTTTAAGATTCAAGTTGACTTTATTTTGTCCCTGGTAAATTTATCTTGAACATAAAGGCTGCTACATAAAAATTCATACATTGTGCAGAAAAGGACTTAAAGTGCATGACACAGACAGATGTAACAAAAAGTGCCTTCAAATACATGCAACACTGCTCCTCATTTTACACTCTTTACAACTCCTTTTGTGCTGAGTTTAGGAGATTCACTAATAGAGGGATAAAAGAATTAGCTAGGTGACAGTGCATCCCAGGCAATGTTCAGAGTTAAAAGTAATGTCGTTAGTAGTGTAACAGACTAATTACTTTTAAAGGGGTGTAATTCAGTCAAGTAATGCTTTACTTTTTAAAAGTAATGACTACTTTGACGTTTATTACGTCTTTGAGTGATGACCCCATTGCCGACAGAAAGTAAAGAAGTTTTTGTTGTTGTCTTATTTTATTTGCCATGCTTGAAATAAACATCTAGCTGATGTTAAAATCAGATTCACTTCAACCAGCTACATTACAATTCTTCCTGATAAATCCATAATAACAATCCACTCATAAAATATGTAATAATATAATCCAACAGAAGCATTGCTGCATAATGAGTACTTTTCCTTTTGACACTTTAAGTAGATTGTGTTGATAATATTTCTGTACTTAAACATCAGTTGTTTTTGTTTTTTTATGAAAGACCTAAACTTGTAATGGAGCATTTTTAGTTTGTTGTATTGTTACTTTTATTGATTGAGGGGTTGTAAATTAAAGGATGTAATGATTTCCTTTGTCATTTAAATATTTTTGTAAAATAAATATGGTTGAGTATTGGACTATAGCTAGATAAAAGGTACAATCTGACATAATTTTTAGTCAAGGAAATTGTGAAGAATTTTTCACAAGCGATTTAGTTTTTAGAATTAAAAAAGTGATTCTATTGATGATTTTAAAACAAAAGAAGATTACATCATAATGAAAAGAGACATAATTGCAGCCTTGAAAAAAACAAGGCAACATTATATTTGGATAGTCCACCAACAGAGTATTTATAACATTTTAAGAGCTTATTAATTAAGATTGTTTAAGATTAGACAACTGTTTTGCTTTATTCTGTAGTTGCTAAGCTATAAAGTCTATGTGACAAATCATTACTTTTTCTCAGAATAATTTAGATGAATTTGAACTACTCACTCATCCTTCGCAGCATAAGTTATGTGAATAATTCAAATTCAACTACATACTGTCGCTATACTCCACAGATAATCATTTGAATATCTACAGAATAAAGCAAAAGTTGTTAAATATTGAATCTCAGCTAATGAGCTTTGAAATTTCACAAATACTGTATAAACTATCTGTAGGTAGACTATCCAAATAAATTGTTAATCAAAAACAATAAAATCTTTAAACATAGTTCACATCTGGTTCTTGTGAACTACATGCCCATCATTATGCTTGATCTTATATCCATCTAAGAGAAATTACCACATAATGCAAAACAGATCCCATTCATGTTTGGCAACCAATAAAACACTGCACCTACCCCATGATAATTTATGATAGTTTGATTTAAAGAAAAAAATCAATTTTTAGATTCTGTAATATCACACAGGATACGAAAAGCTGGATGCCTCATCACTTTAGTGCCTAAAGTCAATATTTCTTCCAAAATAGAAATCCATTCTCCCACCCCCAGCTCCCTTTGATGTGTGGGTGTCTGGGTCTTACATCAGACATCAGGGTCAAAGCCTGAAAAGGCAAGTCAATTTACAGACAGACATCAGAGGGAGAGGCTTCTCCTGCACAGGTAGGGCCAAGAGAGCCGGGCTGCAGCTCCACAACCTCCTCATCTGTCAAATTTGAATGGAACAGACAGCTCGGACAGCTCGGCAAAAGCAGCTTCATTGTTGCGTTCGTTACACACATCGATTTACGAGCAGGAGCGCAAACAGTTCAGCTCGGGGTCCTGAAGCGTGGGTTGACTGTGGTGTTGTCTCCACCAGCAGCCATAAAGGTTTGTCTGTCGGTACATCAAAGCCCCAAGAGAGCATGCTCCAACGGCCAGTAAACTGCTTCATGGTATTAGCAATTTGCCCATGTGCGTTTATCTTTATGGCTCTTAAATATCACTGAGTTCATTCACAGAGGGATGACAGGAAGTGAGCGCTCACTATAGCCACAGCGGTTGGTCCGGAGTGGCTGATTTCTAACTTGATGTAGCATAAGGTACATTACACAAACAAAGCAAATCTTGTTTACATGCCTGCGGGTATATTGGAATCTGAGTTTGACCAAAGTTAAGATTTAACTTTTCTGCTTTGATCTGCATTCAAACCACTGTAAGCGAGAAAAAAAATACATATTTTACTTTGAACTGCATTGAAGTCAAGTGCAATATATGTCTTTGTATGAGGAGTTGTCAGACATCAAATAAATGCAGGAGCTAGTAATAATACTTTTTTTTTCTTTTTCGAATCAGCTTCAGTAGGATGTTTTAATCTGAACCCCACAGGAGCGGAGGCTGTTTCAGAGAATTAATTGCTTTGACTGTTAAAAAATATTTAATTTCTTGACCAAAGCTCTTTGAAAATGTGAAATGTGCATGCACAAAAATCTCTGAAATGTTTGGCAATATCTAATTTCTGCGCACAAGAAAACTCAATTACAGAGTGCCAGTTAAACACACTGCATTTTTTATTGCTGCATTCGTTCAAAATTTTCATTTGTTGATGCACCTGATATGAGATTTCATTAACATTTCGGGGATTGTGTGCAAACATGTCTTTTATTTTGATTAAGCTGTGGTGTGAAATTTAAATGTCTCTGTATTCAAAACAGTTTTTCAACACGGTCTCCTCTCTTGAGCTGTCAAGTGGACAAAGTTTTCCTTGTTGCTGATACAAAACAAATATGTATTTACTAGCCGCAGGCCTTATATAAATCTACAGATTGCAGTTAATATCAACTCACTTCAAGTCTTCTTTGGCGTGTTTTTGGGCCACTGTATGATGCACATTCTACTATATAAAAAGGAGGAGAGCAACACATCTACTACCAAAAGGCAGGACCTCAAAGCCATAAACAACTCTCCCTGCAATATAATGATCCGGCAGGCGCACATCAAATACAAACATGGATGAAAGACAGAGGCAAAGCACCTCCAACACGGCTTCTGTATGTGCCATTACATGCAGCAGGGTTCATTAAGCTGAGTATGTTAAGAGAGATAAAGGCCCCTGTATTGGGGGATTTCCCCCTGCTAGCATACTGTCTGAACATGACTGCCAGTGTCTTTGAATAGTGTACAAATGCATGGCTGAGGGCGTATTCTCGTCAGGCCTCAGATCCCAGATCCTGTCTTCTTTCCACACACAGATGGAAGTTCCTTCTCTCCGTCTTTTTTTTTTCTTTTTTACTAGCATGCTAGTTAAACGGTACATACAGCGATTGAAATATGCCTTTGATAAGGATGAAGAATTGATTTATGGCCATACTTTTATCATCGCTCGCTCATAACCTGCTGCCCCCGAGCACTCCATCCTGTGGAGAGGTTTTTTGGGGAGGAAACCACCTGCTTTGATTTACAACCCCCATGGTTTGAGAGCTGTAGTCTGGACTGCAGTGTGTGAAATCCCTGACATCTCTGCTGGGTTCAGTCGCACTGCTGGGCTCTGGGCAGTCCACACTCTGAAGTCTAACTCATAATTTATACCATCAGGCTCAATGGACAGATAATGATGAAAAAAGGAGACAAATGGTAAGGATAAAAGATAATGTGGAATCCAAAGCAAAACAGTCGTGAGCATTAGGAGCGATTATCAAAACAAGTGTCCACAACCTGTGCACGTGCAGCAAAGGGCCTCGGGTCCGAGTCCAACCCGGGCTACTGCAAAGAACTCAGCCTATATGGGGCGCACACTCCACCAAGTGAGCTAGAGGTCGCCCCGACTTCAAAACTATTTTGAAATGCAAACTAATGGAATTGAAAACATGCAGGAACAAAATGTGAATAATCGCGATTTATAATTGAAATTCAGAAATTAATTTTAAAATAAATTTTTAGATTTTTAAATTTAGTTTAGTCCTAGTGCCTAAACTAGGACCGTCTGACAGTCCTAGTTTAGGCACAAAAACCACTTGACTGTAAAGCACTTTGAATAACATTTGTGTATGATATGCTATACAAATAAACGTGCCGGTTTTGTGTAACCTACTAATTCTAGTTTTTACATTTTTATTGTTCATTTATGCCCCGTTTACATACATAATACTCCAATACGTGTAATATCAATAAAATGGCTTTCTGCTTTGTTCTGTCTTTGTTAAGTCAACAGTTGTTTGTAATACTAAGCTACAGATGGGATTTCCTCCAGTGAAACACACTGGCAATAACCCGACAGGGGCTTCCGATACTCTGGGATCTGCATTGGAAATGCAGTTTGTCTCCTAGGGCTACAGGCCCTCCTCCATTGTTTCACGGCTATCTTGACACCCACTCACCAGAATGGAGGCATACCGCAATGAACCCTGGGATCTGTGATCCTGCCACCGATAGGCACAGCAGTGCCACAGATTCCATTAAGCTCCAAATTAAAGCAGGCACATCAAAGGGCCTGTGTGGAGGCAGCATGGAGATGTGACAGTGAGAGGGGGAACGAAAATGAGTGAGGGGAGAATAAAGAAAAAAAAAAAGAGAAGCCTCATTTACGCAATCCCCGAACGTGACAGAGCCTAATCCAAATCAATATCTGTGAGTGGTAGAGTGTTGTTACAATGCTAGTGTGGAACATATTAGCGGAAGATGAAAGCATCAAAGTGGTTAGCTAGATGAAATTATGTCTTTTATATCACGAGAAATAATTGGAAAAATCTGGGAGAGCAGGCATACATTTTTGCTAACATGCAAATGCTCTTACTGTATGTATGACTGACCACATGTGAACTGGGAGCAGTGGCTTTCTTTGGCTCCAGTGACATTCTACAATGATAACCTGACTGACGGCTCAAAGAAGACTTTTCTCCCACTTAACAAGCCAAAACAAACACACATTATGTGCAATAACAACAAAGACATGAATTTCTTGACTTGGAGACAGCCCACATGTCCACACAGTTTTGGACAGCAGGCTGAAACAATGCTTTTTCTAGGACCTATACAGTACATCCAATTCCATTTACTGCTCATGTGATCCACCTCAGCAGCCTTTTTTCAGCCGATATCTGAGAGGCTTTATCTGTGTCCTCCATGCAGAAGGTAGAGTTAGGGGGGACCACTGGGATCATATTGTCTCAACAGATAATCTTTATTTATTTTTCTGTCCAGGGTGGAAAATTTGCAACGAATCCCTCGGGTTTCTGTAAGTGTTTTATCACTTAGAGATCCTCCACAAGATGTTATTGGGAAATAGGAAGGACACTACGTGATACCGCCCGCATAATTCCCAAGGCCTGTCCAGGAGCCTCGGCTGCTCAAACAACACCCAGGGAGCCTCAGGGCGCTCCGTAAGCATCCCTCTCTCTGTGGCTTCGCACGGCAGAAGAAGGGCAAAGAGGGTTATTGGACAGGAGGGGGGTTTGCGGCCCTACAGCAGTCTGCCTGATTGCATCGCCACACAAGCGTGCCTTCAAAGCCTTCCCCTTCCCACCGCCCAGTTTGACCAGATAAGGGCCCCCTCACGCTGTGGTTCAGCTAGGGGACAGGAAGACACACGGAGGGGTCAATGGCAGTGCCATCTGCTCCCCATGTACAACAAATACTGTACATCTACATCAACAAACGGCCCAAACACATATCCTGGCCTGCATATAGACTCGCTCCTCTATAGGCTTTATATTGGGGCATATACTGTGTAATACATCCAGGATGTTTATCTAACTGCTCATTCAAGTTTCAGTTGATGGAGTCAGTATGTTTGTTCCTTTATTTAGTGCCCAAGACAAATAATGGACTGTTCTTGTGCAGCAGAGAAGGCACGCCGTTGTCGTCACAGTGTTAACGATCTGTATTAAGGGCATGCTGATAAAGGTCAGCTCGCCATGACATCACATTCCTGTCTGTCGCTAACTGCAAGGCACAAGACGTCTCATTCTTGGAGCGCATGGCACGTTGGAATGCAATTTAATCTGCGAGTAACAATTCTAAAAATGGAGGGTGGTGTATCATTTGCCTTGTGGCATTTTTGAATAAGCATGCCAACCCCGACCCCACGCCGCCAAACACACACCCGTAGTTCTTTACTGGTTCCACAACCTCCGCGTCTACACATCAAGCAGTGTCAGCAGCTGTCACAGAGGACATATCATGTTGCACGCAGGCAGCCAGGCCAGTGCCTCCAGGTTAACTTGGCTTTTACAACACCTTTTCATCTTTTTTTTTTTAATACCTCCTTGATATGTCTGTCTATCTGCCTTTGGCTTTTATTCTCCCTGTGCTCTTCTGTGCCACGAACAGGACGCTGGCTCCTGCTGCTAACACATTATCAAGCCAATCAGGAGATAATGACTATCATCTGGATCTATGCTTAATTAAGTAGTTTCCAGTACGCTCTAACAGCACATCTCTGTTTCCCCTGTCCTAAATCTTACACCGCAAAACTGCTCCCTCATGACTTCACCTGAAAAGGTGCTTTCCACTGTTTGGTAGGTAAGACCCGAGGGAGTTTGCCTCTCAACAGCCCCCCCAGAGTCAGTGATCACACTAAAAACTTCAATTACATCTGCGGTTCCAACAATTTGATGAATGAACGGTTTGCTTGCTGAGACAACAAAGAAGGTAGCTGGATACAGTCACCACGCCAGAGTAATAAAACCGGCGAATATCAAAGTGTTTAGTCAGTTTAGAAGACAAGCATGAACTCTGGCGTATAGTATGAGCTGTTCCCCAAGCATGAATCTCTGCAATGAGTGAAACTGTCATGTGGGGCCTTGTCATGGAGCCAAAGAAAACAGAATCAGCTTTGCATAAAGGGAGAAAAGTTACACAATAGAGCCTGTAATACCTGGTCAAACAAACCTGTGATTGATGCATTTCAGACAATGGAATAGTTCAGGAGTGAATGGGATCATGGGACTGTGACCAAACAGTCTTTAGATGATTTTCTGGGAGAGGCCTACATGAGGTGAGTGCTTTACCCAATAGTAATCATGTTTTGTTTGGAAAACACTGCTTTATATTACAGCTAATGGGAAACAAATTGCCTGAGCATGTTGTCCCTTCAAACTGAGGGATTCCCTAATCCAAATCCACAACCGATAAAGAGAGAGAGGCAGCTTTAAACCTCATAACTTCTTCTGTTTTGTTTAGGGGGGAGAGAAAATGACAGGAAGATCGAGGGCTCGTCTCCTGGCATAAGCATGGGAAGCCCCCAAAATAATGAATAAGTCACATTATAATTCACGACACCACAAGGAGATGAGATGAAGAAACACTACAGAGGGTCGAGCATATGGCTGCAAGAGAGACGCAGAGCGAGGAGGAAAATGAGAAAGACTGAGAGACCACATACAGACAGAGCAGAACAATGAGGCTCTTTCATTGGGGTTCGATGATGACGGGAAGATGAGAGGGAAGAGGATGGATGAGGGTGAAGTGTCAGTGCAGCTTTCACGTACAGTGCAACCAAGATCCAGGACCCTGAGAGACGACTGAATCAATGTCAGGCGTGGATATGGAGGCAATGTTTCTGCAATCTTGCAAATCTTTGGATGTGGTGAACATATGGCGGCTATGCAGTACAATGTGCGGGGACTGATGACGAAAGGTCTCTGTGAGTGGATACGTTTCTATGCACTTGTGCGTGTGTGTGAGAGGGAGTGCGTGTGTGTGCGTATGGTAAAAGGGTGGAGCACTGAACAGAGGCCCCTCTAGCCCAGACTTGAAAAGGCATTCTTTCATCATTGCTAATCTCCCAAACATAAACATGAGAGCATCCACACAGTCTCTCTCTCAGGGCCGAGGGGTGACCCTCCCATGACTGGAGATGAGGGACTGCATGTGCACAGGACTGTGCGTGCTTCTGGCTGTTTGTGTTAGGGAGAGTTGCACCGACTGTATCAATCAACATATCAGTTTTATAACAGTTGTTTGTGAACAAATTTGGACCGTTTTTCTCTCTGTGGGTTTGCGTACGTGTTTATGGCTGCGAAGGATGTGCTTGTTCCTGTGCTGACGGGTAAATCAGGCTCCAAACCAGGGCGCGACTCGACACGCGAGGCAGTTTCATCCACAACAACCGTCAATTAGTTATTTTTCCACAATAACTGTGTAACTGCGTGTGGTTTCAGCAGGAAAAATTATGTCAGAAGCACATCATTTTCCGATATGGGGAAAAAGAGAGATTTGATATCACTGTCTGGAAATTGAGAAACCTTGTTCCGAATAGCGAAACACCGGCTATGCCCAACTGAAGAGGGAAAAATGGAAACTGAATTAGCACTTTGACTCTTGGGCACAACCCACAGGGTTCAGGCCGGGCCGAGTTGTACTTTGACAATATTCCTCTGGGCATCGATTGGGTAGGGTTCTCCAGTTCTAATTTTTTAAAAATCAAAATAGCAGTTCTCGCACTTAAATGGCAGGAGTCACATGGGATTGAATTAAGAGGTAAAGAGAAATAACAGCCATGACAGAGTGAAAGGCAGTGTGACGGAACAATGAAGCAATATAGTGGAAGACTCGGAGAGAGATGGCGTGTACACGAGAGAGAGCAAGAAAGAGAGGCTGCAAGGTGACTTGGTTGACAGTATTTGCTTCTGCCTCCCCAGCAGAGAATTGCGTAAAGCCCTTTTCCCACTGCACAAAAAACCCACTAACACCCACTGACATCTAGCTTTTATATTTAATTGGAAAGTTTACAAGTGGCACTCACCCCGGGTCAAATGACTCTGCAGTAGTCAAGGGTATCATCGACACCAATGGAAACACAACACCCAGGTTTACGCGCTAATTGAAGCACCTTTGCCAGTGCGATGCAATGACTGGCTGTCAGAAAGTATTGTCCGTCTCTGTCCGAGACAAAATTAGTCAGCACTGAGTTTGAAAGAGAGACCGAATAAGTGAGAGATACAAAATAGAAGTAACCACTGCAACATTTTACTGGTCTCCATGCTGCTTTCTAGGGGTGTAATGATATGTTTCATGAAACGACACAATGTGTATTACGATACATGGTTGGCGATACGATACAAGAATGATAGGGGCTCATTTAAAGTGATACGATTCAGGGACTAGAAATTGATATTTGCTGCATGTCATCCCCTCTCTTTCCCCCTTTCATGCTGTTGATCTGTCCTATCTATTAAAGGCAAAAATGCCCAAAAATAATCTTTAAAAAATAAATAAATAATTAATTAAAGTTTTTTAAAAAAAATTAAAAGAACACCACAACCAGAAAGGCATCCTCATGTGTTACAGAGCTGTATACACAGCTCTATTCTACTGGCAATGGAAAAGGAGTCCATCGCCTAATTTTAGCAGGTTTTCCCGTGCTTAAAAACCTACGTACACATGCTAATTTTGGTGATAAAAGGGTTAAACATGCAGTGGAGAGTGGTGATCATCTTTTGTGTGCTGCATCGCCATGGAATGCTGTACACACTCGAAGATGAAGATGCACCAGAGAGTGCTTTATGTTGTGCCGAACCTGTTGTGTGTGAGACACAGAGCCAACAACAGACTACTGAAATAACAAAAGAGAAGAGTAAGACGTGGGGCAAGGAAAAACGCCAGCCCTTAGCTTGTGTTATAGGTTTAATACAAAATAGATACAGTAGAAATTCAGGTTTATAATTGGGCTTGCACACAAAACTGCTGCAGTGGTCTGGGCTTTGGTCATTCTTGGATGGAAACTGTGCAGGTTCACGCAGGGTCAGGTCTGAGTTTTGGGCCCCATCAAAGCTCTAAATTGAATCACCTGTGAGTGGCTGTCAAGCTTTCAGGGAGCAGGAAAGGCCGGGATGTGAACTCGCAAAAGGTGGCACTGGGTGTGCTCCTCTCTATAATAGGGCCACTTTATTTCTCAGGCCTGTTTGGATGGCATGAAATAAGCTCAGCTCACATGACATACACATGCGTGCACACACTCATACATCCGACTTGTACACTGCACCATTGCCTGTGTACAAGCCAAAGCTGTTTTTGCAGAGCATTTAAGCGATAAGGCCAGTGAGTTAATGCAGACGTACTGCCGTAATCCAGTTTCCCCCCTTCTGACTCTCAACCCCCCCCCCCCCCCCCGCTCCCCTCTAACAGCTTCTCTGCGCTTCAGCTGCGTATCTGTGACAGATTAGGGCAGATCACCAAGGATTACCTCTACCAGACACAGCCTATACACGCTGACCATAGACACCACCTCAACTCCGCCATAGGGCACACGAGAGAGGGAGGGTGCCAGATTTAAATTTATTGAAGAGTTAAATGTATTGATCATGTGTTGGAAGGTGTGTTTCTTTTTATCAATCCGTATTTACAAAAGTAGCAATATTATGGTTATATTTGCTTAAGTCACATGCACTCTTCACATCCTGTAAGAAGTTAATGTATTGCTGAGAGGGTGCATGATGCCCGGGTACCTGTCGTTCCTTTGGGATGCTGCTGCAGAGTGAATATAGGTCAGGCCTCGTTTTTGTTGTTTTTTGCCTTTGATTGCTGGATAAAAGGTGTCTGCAGTCCCTGCTATTTGCTAATGATCACCCTTTACTAAGAACACGGGCAACGCTCTGTACCCAAAGCCAAATATCTGACAGAGAAATCATTACTTTATTTTCTTTGTTCCAGACTCAACAACTTCATTTCCGTGCGCCACACATCTCAGCATCACCCAGCGGCCTGTTTGGGTACTGCGCACCAGGAGGGGAAAAGGGGGAAAACATGCAGTGAAGGGTTTATCTCATGGATTTGATGTGAGTGTGAGATAAACTGAAGCTGATATCATACCACTTTTAAATGTGTTGCTTTTGGGCATTTTTAAGGGCAACTTTTTATATATGAAATGCATTTAAAATGAGGGAAACTTTCTGCCAAACTTTACAGAGCTGTTCACTGTTATAGACCAGAGAGAATATTTTAGCCATGTCCATGAGAAGAGAGCCTGAATAAATTAGCAATGTCCTTTATCTTTCTTCATCTACACACAGCAGTTGACGGCAGCGATCTTGTTTGTAATCAATAATATATGATTTAATTAATGTGTATACATAAAATATGTATATTAAGTATGTAATCAAGTTTTTAATGATATTCTTTGTAAAGAGACTTAAAATACCTTCTGATACGTGACTGAACCGAAACAGAATATTTCACAGTATTATTAACATTATAAAATTACTTTATGGGCAAAGTCCAATTTGGATTACAGGCACCAATCCTGATCCAAGACTCATATTTATCCACTAATTTGGAAAACGCTTAAAATGCAAATTATTAAGTGAGTGTTTAATCTGTGTTTGGAGGGGGGAAAAGGGTGGGGGGGTGGGGGGGGGGGGGGGCTGGGCGGGTGTTGTGGGTGGGGGTGGGGGGTGGGAGGGGGGGGGGGGGGGGGTGGGGGGGCTTGAGACCCCACCTGGACTCAGAACAAGCGGGGGACTGACTGGGGACGCGGACACTACACAGCACACACTACAAAGGGCTGGCGGGGCGAGGTGCACGGACGCCATAACACAGCCAAAGTCCCATTGTTCTATCCCCGTTTCATCTCCCCTCCTTCTCTCCAAATATTTGGAGGAACGCTCTGAATAACATACTGGTACTGAGAATATTGCACTCTGTATATTGTTGAAAGGAACTTAGGCAGTCGGAGTTTTTCGCTCTTCAAAGACGCTCGCTTTGTTTTGTTTGGGTTTTGTTTGCTCCTGTATTTGAATTGTGTACTGTGATTTTCGTGGATATCTCATTGTTCCAGGATTTGAGATTGTTGGACAGAGAAGCACCCACTGGCTCATTTATTTTCATTGCATCATGTGACTCATTGTAATTGCAACACACTGGGAAAAAAGCAGGCTGAAATGATGCAAAAAATAACAACTGGCCCCTGTTTCCCACTGCCACTACTGGGGGAGCTGTTTGTGAGAGAACTTTCATTCTCCTTCATCATTAGAGTATCAGTTAGGCAGCACCTATATAGACTTCCAGGGTGCACATTTCCATACCCGAGCCAATGGGAAGTCCATGATTAAAAATACAAGACTACAGCTTTGCATCTGAGTTCAAAAACATGGGGCTGAAAGTGCGGAGCTGTGCTATTAATCATGTGATCAATGGGGGATGAGCGCAAAGCTCAACGATGCAGGGCTACAGCAACGTCTTACAGGGTCGTTTGATGGCCCTTTCCTGGGGACCCCAACATTGATTGGGCCCTGAGGGTGCCCTGCGGCGCTGCCCCGTTGCCAGGGCCTGACTGACAGCTCTAATGACGCCTGCCATCGTCGGGCAAGGGACCGCTCCAGAGCAGGCACCAAACTTCAATCGGCCTGTGTGACGTCCAAAGAGTTTTGATTTCTCAGCAGTGGTGAGGGGGTAAAAAAGAGACCCCTGTGGGACACAGGCAGCACCCGGCCTGCCTTTGAATATTTCTCCGTTTACCGCATGTCAGTTCTCGGTGTTGGAGATGCACAGAAGAGAGACGCGGGGGGGTGGCTGTGGTGAATTTTTCATAAGGCAAAGGAGAAAAAAAGGGCCCCACAGACCCATGGGATTAGGTCTGGATGCTGTCATATGAAAGCAAACTTTATGCCATTATGTGTCAATGTGTCACTTCATTGTTTTCAGAACAAAGTTTCAGCAATGTAATGCTTTTGGGTTGTTTTTTTTTTACTTAGTAAGAGAAAAACATGTCAGGTAACTTCTTCATAGTTTAGCGAGGCTGGACGGAGAAGTTGCAACTATCAGTGCTCTTCTCTCTCACACACACATGCGCACACCCCTTCTCCCTGCGATGGAGGGATGTTGAAGAGCAGTGGAACCTCAGAAGACTCATCCTCACTTTGTTCTATTATTCACCATCTCTGGCTTCAGAACTCTCTAGGATCTCCATGGGGTTACACACTCTATCCTGATGGAAAGACTCCTGTGCCGCTGAGAGTCTGTTTACTCCCCAGCCCCGGCCCCGGACCCAGCCCAGCGGCCCACCACTGGAGTATACAACCAGTCCCCTCACTTCCATGCTCACATCAGAGCCATCAAAAATAAATCAAAAACAGACTGGTGCAAGCCATTTGTTAATCTCGTGTTCGCTGGCACTTTTTTAAAATCACTTGCTGAATCAAAAAAAGCGTCATTTTCCGAGATTGGCAGCCCACTTGAATCAACCGGCGGCAATGGCATTCTGGCAAACGTCACAGATACAATTCACTGTACAGTCTTTCCTTTTGTTCTTTTTAGCCAGCCTGAATCTTTACATCTTAACCCACTATGATACAATATGATCCCCTCTCAGAATGCTCATTTGTACCAGCATAAATAGTTATTTGAAAGATAAAAGCAAACATGTTTGTTTTTTGTTTGTGTTTTTTCCTCTTCGCAAGTCCCCAAAGGCATTTATGAGCACTTTGGTAATAAGGACCAGAGAAGGATTTAGCTGGAGAAGAGGAGCAGAGGATGCTTTGATGTACTCTTAGATTAAGTGAAGTCTATGGCGATGTCTACAAAAATACATGCAGTGTATACACTGAGCTCAGCTAGACAGATTCCTCTCTGCTGGCCGTCCTCTCTGGTCCCAAACCACCACAGCATGAAAGACAGTCTGTATGCTGCGCGGTAGCAGGAGACTTGTATGGACCTTGTCGACAGCTTCAGATGAACCATTCCCCAAAGAAACACAAACTGGGGAGTTTTTTTTTTCTCACAAACTTGTTTTTTTCCCCCAACCCAGAAATTTCCCCCAACAGAAGAAAAAATCTAAACTTTTAAAAGACTGGGTTCAGAGTTGCTTTGATTTTTTTGATATATTGCTGTGCTTAAAAGAGATTTAGCAACTAGGCGATGCTCTGAAGACAGGCATTGCCCAAGTGACGCGTCACATCGTTTGAGTCTGAAGATACATGAGTGGGAGAGAGGGGAGGGAGGGGGCAAAAGACAGAGAGAATGATTTTGTAACTTGTTATGAAACAGTCAACACTTTCAATTTTGAATTCATGTTAAAATTTTAAACATTGGACTCAGTGTGATGAGCTATTCAGCCAGAGGCAACGAGAAGTCTCATATCTAACCTTTTCATTTTTTATGTATTCTAATCACTAGCAAACTAGTTAGTAAGCAGAAAGCGAAAGAGCCGGCCAGTGTGTTTTGACGGGGATGTGTGATTCTCAGTAATAATATACAGTAAGCAGGTTTACAAATCAGCAAGCAGGCATTTTCTTAAGAAAACATTCCTTGGCACAGTATGACTGCCATGATTCCCTGTATGCAGTGCAATTTGTATTTGTTTAGGGTGTTAATGAAAGGTTGCATGAATAATTTAACACAAACAAAGCATGTGATTCTAAATTAACTGCAGCTCTGCAAACACATGAAGCAGCTCAACAGTATGGGGTGAATATTCTGGTGATCTGATGCTGACCTCTACTGGACAGCTCTGAAAGCAAGACTGTAAGACCTCTACGGCCATGCAAAGACTGAAGACCTCAACTTCATTATGGTCAAAAATGACTTTTTTTTTCTCTCTTGGAACAATAAAGACCTGCTCTAACATGTGGACAAATATCCAATGTCCCGTCTGTTTATACTTTTTTACTCGTTTTTTTTTTTTCAGCCTCCGTTTTCACAATAAAGGAAACAGTCTTGTATTGTGGCCATGTTTCTGAAGACATCTGAGGTGGTTGAAGTGGCTTTAAAAAAATCATTGGTTTTATTCTTATTCATGTTATATTAAGTAGATAATTTCTTGATATATCAATAGATTTAACTGGGTCATAATTATTATCATACAGTATAACGCTTTCTGTAATCAACCACAAAGTAAGAGATCAAATGGAGGTTAAGGAGGCCCTGTACACAAACCCAGTTAGAATAGAGCTGGAGCAGACTGGGGAGAGTTTGTCAAGGACATGCAGTTAACAGCTGGATTTTCAAAATGGTTACTCCTGAAACAGGCACTTTGTTGAGCAAATCTGGAGATTCAAGATGCCTTTTGCCTTGGCATGACTGCTGATTATTTTGCAGACAATGCAAAGGCAGACAACCTTCACTTCCGAATATGGGTCAAAGGTCAAGTTTGAGCTCAAGATTTTTATCAAGATAAACACCTTAAATTAGAAACATAGAATTGCTATATTTCCACTATCCTGCCTACAGTTTGTTTATCTCAACAATAAAATAACTTATAAGTCAGTTTTCTCAGTTCTACACTCTGGTTAAGGTTAAGGTCTTTTGCCTAAATTAATTATAATGCCAGTTAAAGTTTCTTTTTTACTTTTTATTGCTTTTAATTTATTAGTGTGTAACAATTTTACAATAAGCAAACATGATATTGTGTTTATATTCCAGCTCAACCAACAATTGACTTTTGAGGTCTCCATTGATATTTTAAGGGTTTCAAAAATTATATATTGGCAAATATTCATACTGAGGACTGAGATGCAAGTGCTTTTCAGACCTTACAAAAAAACTTTATTGATTCATTCCCCTCTTTCACTCTCAAACCCACACAAACACACAAATACACACAAACCACACATACAGCTGTAAAGTCCAGTTGCCCCTAAGCCCTATCCCTATGGACAACAAAACAAACCTTTTCCCTTTTTTGTTGCACTTCAAGTTGAGGAAGGCCTACTTCCTATTTCCTCCATACTTTTCATGCCACCCCCCTTGAACACACATTCACACACCCACCAGCACTGCCACCCCACCCTGCTCAATTAACACTGCAGGTCCACGGGTGTGAATTATTTAGCGATGAATTATTAATAAATAATAACAAAGGGGCTCCGGGGAGATGCTGCCCGGTCAATTAGGAGAGAAGGGAAAAGTGAAGGCGAGCAGCGGGGGGTTGGACGCAGGGGATCTGCAGCTGATCTGATCTGCGCCTCATCATTATCGCCGCCCGTCAGACACAATTACCTTGGCTCGGCACTCCCCGGCACTTCAAACAACAGCCCGTCCCTCTGACTCTGACAGCCCTCTACTTTCTACTGCCTCTGCTCAGCCAACACATGCACATCCTCCAACTATCTGGGATATTAATCATATACTGTAACATGGCCACAAAAAAACAACTTTCTGACTGGCAGGTGAAATAATATGTCAGGAAGGACACCTCAAAACATGCAGCAGCTCAGATCAATAGTTCAACTACTATTATGGCTGTGTATTGTACAATGCACATAAAATGTATTCACCTGCTTGGATGTTTTGATGTTTTACTGATTTACAGCATTGCATAAGAGGGGATTTAATGTGGCATTTTTTACTCTGATCAACAGAATGTCAAAGTGGAGACATTGCTGTGAAATTCTAACTTAATTACATACATAAAATACATGTTTGCATAAGTATTAACCCCCTGTAATAGAAAATGAGCTGATCCAGCTAGGCCCCAGAAACATCATTGGTGCACCCAAGTGGAAGTCACATAACTATTTAAATGCTCCACCCCAAGATTGCCTACACTATGAAGATGTTTTGTGAAAAGGGTCCTTTTTTTCTGTTGATCAGTGACAAATAAAATACAAATACAATACTTATTTAATATTCTGCCTATCTTATTTAATACTAATTCAATGTCAAAACACAGTAAAATGTGAAAGCTTCTAAATGTGATAAGTACTATACACTAAACCACTGGTTCCCAACCTGGAGGTCTGGGACCCCACGGGGTCACTAAAGCTTAACAGAGTGCCAATAGCCCTCCTTGAATTTAAAGGGTGTAAGAAAACTTAAAAAAAAAAATAAAAAATTAACAAATATACTGGTCTTATATCTCAGCATTTCATTCATTACTGTAAAGAGATTCATATGATATTGTTATGAAGTCCGCAGTTAAGATGACCAGAGAGATAACAGAGCAATGACCAAGCGTCAGGGAGAGAAACACTAAGTTTGTCAAAAAAGAGGCCTATTAAGTATGTCTGATTGACATAAAAGAAAAAATACATAATACAGAGAATCTTGTAAAAAGTTCATGCACATATCAGGAAAACTCATCTCTGGTGTAATATTCATCTGAAATAATCTACTAAAGATTCATCCAAATCGCTCATTTTACACAAACCACATTCACAAAGTTATTGCACTCACTGTTCGGATAATGGTGCAGTTAAGCAGTTGTTCTGTACTGTTATTGTTATGCTTTGAATATAAAATGAGATATCCATAAAATATGTTACTTAGTGAGGGGTTATCAGTTTACTCAACAACACAAAAAGGGTCCCTATGGGACAAAGGTTGCAAACTACTGCATTACACTACAGTAAACTATAGCAACAACACTTCACCTGTCACACCAGTTAACTTCCAATGGTAAAATAAGACAAACTAAAGGCCAAAAAAGATTGACATGAATGACTGAACAATTGTAAAAAGTGGATGGTGACTATCCAAATACCGTAGAAGAGAATGTTATAGAGCCATCTGATTGTGTAACTTTGAGCCGCTGAGTGAGGTACAGTACACTCTGAGTAAAAGTATCAGTTACATATGAAAAATATACAGTAGTTTCTGGATTTCACTCTACATGCGTCTTTCCGTCTAATTAACTCAAATGGATCTGACTTGTCATGGTTCATCTATAATTTTGCACAAGCCTTTGATATTCAGTCTGCAGATATTAAAAATTCAGGGTTAACGTGTCTCTAAGCCAGTGTGCCTCTGTGTGTGGAGGAGCCTCGCAACACAGGGGTTTGGTTTGATGTGATATGCAGAACTGCAGGAAACTTTGGTGAAAATATTATCTTTTTCTTAAAAACTAGCAATAAACTGTAAATTAAATTGGTTTGAAATCATTTCATCCTTTGCTTCTAATGATAATGGGATATATATTTTGGCATTGAGCAATATGTGTATGTAATGTTGGTAAAATAATACTGTTTCGCACACACATTCACTTAGTCAGGGGGTATTTCAGACATTTTTAAATAGTTTTCAAACTGTTACTTAC